>NW_028127716.1:0-83558 GCF_965231255.1 Vanellus vanellus | reverse complement strand
GATGGAGTCCGCAGGAAAGGCAGAGAGGGCCAAATTGTCTGGGGCATTTGAACGGGTTCCAGGAGGCAGTGAGAACCAGCATTACTTTTCCCCGCTGGCACCTTTGCTGTGGCAGCAAAAGCTGGACGTTTGTCTTTTTTGCTCCGGAGGCTGCCGAAAGCGAAAACAGGTGCTTTTGAGGATGGAGTCCACAGGAAAGCAGAAAGGGCCAAATTGTCTGTGGCATTTGAAAGGGTTCCAGGAGGCAGTGAGAACCAGCATTACTTTTCCCCGCTGGCACCTTTGCTGTGGCAGCAAAAGCTGGACGTTTGTCTTTTTTGCTCCGGAGGCTGCTGAAAGCGAAAATAGGTGCTTTTGAGGATGGAGTCCGCAGGAAAGCAGAGAGGGCCAAATTGTCTGGGGCATTTGAAAGAGTTCCAGGAGGCAGTGAGAACCAGCATTACTTTTCCCCGCTGGCACCTTTGCTGTGGCAGCAAAAGCTGGACGTTTGTCTTTTTACCACCGGAGGGCGCCGAAAGTGAAAAAAGGCGCTTTTGAGGATAGAGTCCGCAGGAAAGCAGAGAGGGCCAAATTGACAGGGGCATTTGAAAGGGTTCCAGGAGGCAGTGAGAACCAGCATTACTTTTCCCCGCTGGCACCTTTGCTGTGGCAGCAAAAGCTGGACGTTTGTCTTTTTTGCTCCGGAGGCTGCCGAAAGCGAAAACAGGTGCTTTTGAGGATGGAGTCCGCAGGAAAGCAGAGAGGGCCAAATTGTCTGTGGCATTTGAAAGGGTTCCAGGAGGCAGTGAGAACCAGCATTACTTTTCCCCGCTGGCACCTTTGCTGTGGCAGCAAAAGCTGGACGTTTGTCTTTTTGCTCCGGAGGTTGCCAAAAGCGAAAACAGGTGCTTTTGAGGATGGAGTCCGCAGGTAAGCAGAGAGGGCCAAATTGTCTGGGGCATTTGAAGAGGTTCCAGGAGGCAGTGAGAACCAGCATTACTTTTCCCCGCTGGCACCTTTGCTGTGGCAGCAAAAGCTGGACGTTTGTCTTTTTTGCTCGGAGGCTGCCGAAAGCGAAAACAGGTGCTTTTGAGGATGGAGTCCGCAGGAAAGCAGAGAGGGCCAAATTGTCTGTGGCATTTGAAAGAGTTCCAGGAGGCAGTGAGAACCAGCATTACTTTTCCCTGCTGGCACCTTTGCTGTGGCAGCAAAAGCTGGACGTTTGTCTTTTTTGCTCCGGAGGGCGCCGAAAGCAAAAATAGGTGCTTTTGAGGATGGAGTCCGCAGGAAAGCAGAGAGGGCCAAATTGTCTGTGGCATTTGAAAGGGTTCCAGGAGGCAGTGAGAACCAGCATTACTTTTCCCCGCTGGCACCTTTGCTGTGGCAGCAAAAGCTGGACGTTTGTCTTTTTTGCTCCGGAGGTTGCCGAAAGCGAAAACAGGTGCTTTTGAGGATGGAGTCCGCAGGAAAGCAGAGAGGGCCAAATTGTCTGGGGCATTTGAAGAGGTTCCAGGAGGCAGTGAGAACCAGCATTACTTTTCCCCGCTGGCACCTTTGCTGTGGCAGCAAAAGCTGGACGTTTGTCTTTTTTGCTCCGGAGGCTGCCGAAAGCGAAAACAGGTGCTTTTGAGGATGGAGTCCGCAGGAAAGCAGAGAGGGCCAAATTGTCTGTGGCATTTGAAAGGGTTCCAGGAGGCACTGAGAACCAGCATTACTTTTCCCCGCTGGCACCTTTGCTGTGGCAGCAAAAGCTGGACGTTTGTCTTTTTTGCTCCGGAGGCTGCCGAAAGCGAAAACAGGTGCTTTTGAGGATGGAGTCCGCAGGAAAGCAGAGAGGGCCAAATTGTCTGGGGCATTTGAAAGGGTTCCAGGAGGCAGTGAGAACCAGCATTACTTTTCCCCGCTGGCACCTTTGCTGTGGCAGCAAAAGCTGGACGTTTGTCTTTTTTGCTCCGGAGGCTGCCGAAAGCGAAAACAGGTGCTTTTGAGGATGGAGCCCGCAGGAAAGCAGAGAGGGCCAAATTGTCTGTGGCATTTGAAAGGGTTCCAGGAGGCAGTGAGAACGAGCATTACTTTTCCCCGCTGGCACCTTTCCTGTGGCAGCAAAAGCTGGACGTTTGTCTTTTTTGCTCCGGAGGCTGCCGAAAGCGAAAACAGGTGCTTTTGAGGATGGAGTCCGCAGGAAAGCAGAGAGGGCCAAATTGTCTGTGGCATTTGAAAGGGTTCCAGGAGGCAGTGAGAACCAGCATTACTTTTCCCCGCTGGCACCTTTGCTGTGGCAGCAAAAGCTGGACGTTTGTCTTATTACCACCGGAGGGCGCCGAAAGTGAAAAAAGGCGCTTTTGAGGATAGAATCCGCAGGAAAGCAGAGAGGGCCAAATTGTCAGGGGCATTTGAAAGGGTTCCAGGAGGCAGTGAGAACCAGCATTACTTTTCCCCGCTGGCACCTTTGCTGTGGCAGCAAAAGCTGGACGTTTGTCTTTTTTGCTCCGGAGGCTGCCGAAAGCGAAAACAGGTGCTTTTGAGGATGGAGTCCGCAGGAAAGCAGAGAGGGCCAAATTGTCTGGGGCATTTGAAAGGGTTCCAGGAGGCAGTGAGAACCAGCATTACTTTTCCCCGCTGGCACCTTTGCTGTGGCAGCAAAAGCTGGACGTTTGTCTTTTTTGCTCCGGAGGCTGCCGAAAGCGAAAACAGGTGCTTTTGAGGATGGAGTCCGCAGGAAAGCAGAGAGGGCCAAATTGTCTGTGGCATTTGAAAGGGTTCCAGGAGGCAGTGAGAACGAGCATTACTTTTCCCCGCTGGCACCTTTGCTGTGGCAGCAAAAGCTGGACGTTTGTCTTTTTTGCTCCGGAGGCTGCCGAAAGCGAAAACAGGTGCTTTTGAGGATGGAGTCCGCAGGAAAGCAGAGAGGGCCAAATTGTCTGGGGCATTTGAAGAGGTTCCAGGAGGCAGTGAGAACCAGCATTACTTTTCCCCGCTGGCACCTTTGCTGTGGCAGCAAAAGCTGGACGTTTGTCTTTTTTGCTCCGGAGGCTGCCGAAAGCGAAAACAGGTGCTTTTGAGGATGGAGTCCGCAGGAAAGCAGAGAGGGCCAAATTGTCTGTGGCATTTGAAAGGGTTCCAGGAGGCAGTGAGAACCAGCATTACTTTTCCCC
Organism: Vanellus vanellus; assembly: GCF_965231255.1. NCBI lineage: Eukaryota > Metazoa > Chordata > Aves > Charadriiformes > Charadriidae > Vanellus > Vanellus vanellus. The sequence goes on along the minus strand of NW_028127716.1, from coordinate 80,424 downwards.
GCTGGCACCTTTGCTGTGGCAGGAAAAGCTGGACGTTTGTCTTTTTTGCTCCGGAGGCTGCCGAAAGCGAAAACAGGTGCTTTTGAGGATGGAGTCCGCAGGAAAGCAGAGAGGGCCAAATTGTCTGTGGCATTTGAAAGGGTTCAAGGAGGTAGTGAGAACCAGCATTACTTTTCCCCGCTGGCACCTTTGCTGTGGCAGCAAAAGCTGGACGTTTGTCTTTTTTGCTCCGGAGGCTGCCGAAAGCGAAAACAGGTGCTTTTGAGGATAGAGTCCGCAGGAAAGCAGAGAGGGCCAAATTGTCTGTGGCATTTGAAAGGGTTCCAGGAGGCAGTGAGAACCAGCATTACTTTTCCCCGCTGGCACCTTTGCTGTGGCAGCAAAAGCTGGACGTTTGTCTTTTTTGCTCCGGAGGCTGCCGAAAGCGAAAACAGGTGCTTTTGAGGATGGAGTCCGCAGGAAAGCAGAGAGGGCCAAATTGTCTGTGGCATTTGAAAGAGTTCCAGGAGGCAGTGAGAACAAGCATCACTATTCCCCGCTGGCACCTTTGCTGTGGCAGCAAAAGCTGGACGTTTGTCTTTTTACCACCGGAGTGCGCCGAAAGTGAAAAAAGTCGCTTTTGAGGATAGAGTCCGCAGGAAAGCAGAGAGGGCCAAATTGTCTGTGGCATTTGAAAGGGTTCCAGGAGGCAGTGAGAACCAGCATTACTTTTCCCCGCTGGCACCTTTGCTGTGGCAGCAAAAGCTGGACGTTTGTCTTTTTTGCTCCGGAGGCTGCCGAAAGCGAAAACAGGTGCTTTTGAGGATGGAGTCCGCAGGAAAGCAGAGAGGGCCAAATTGTCTGTGGCATTTGAAAGAGTTCCAGGAGGCAGTGAGAACCAGCATTACTTTTCCCCGCTGGCACCTTTGCTGTGGCAGCAAAAGCTGGACGTTTGTCTTTTTTGCTCCGGAGGCTGCCGAAAGCGAAAACAGGTGCTTTTGAGGATGGAGTCCGCAGGAAAGCAGAGAGGGCCAAATTGTCTGTGGCATTTGAAAGGGTTCCAGGAGGCAGTGAGAACCAGCATCACTTTTCCCCGCTGGCACCTTTGCTGTGGCAGCAAAAGCTGGACGTTTGTCTTTTTTGCTCCGGAGGCTGCCGAAAGCGAAAATAGGTGCTTTTGAGGATGGAGTCCGCAGGAAAGCAGAGAGGGCCAAATTGTCTGTGGCATTTGAAAGAGTTCCAGGAGGCAGTGAGAACCAGCATTACTTTTCCCCGCTGGCACCTTTGCTGTGGCAGCAAAAGCTGGACGTTTATCTTTTTACCACCGGAGGGCGCCGAAAGTGAAAAAAGGCGCTTTTGAGGATAGAGTCCGCAGGAAAGCAGAGAGGGCTTAATTGTCTGGGGCATTTGAAAGGGTTCCAGGAGGCAGTGAGAACCAGCATTACTTTTCCCCGCTGGCACCTTTGCTGTGGCAGCAAAAGCTGGACGTTTGTCTTTTTTGCTCCGGAGGCTGCTGAAAGCGAAAATAGGTGCTTTTGAGGATGGAGTCCGCAGGAAAGCAGAGAGGGCCAAATTGTCTGGGGCATTTGAAAGAGTTCCAGGAGGCAGTGAGAACCAGCATTACTTTTCCCCGCTGGCACCTTTGCTGTGGCAGCAAAAGCTGGACGTTTGTCTTTTTACCACCGGAGGGCGCCGAAAGTGAAAAAAGGCGCTTTTGAGGATAGAGTCCGCAGGAAAGCAGAGAGGGCCAAATTGACAGGGGCATTTGAAAGGGTTCCAGGAGGCAGTGAGAACCAGCATTACTTTTCCCCGCTGGCACCTTTGCTGTGGCAGCAAAAGCTGGACGTTTGTCTTTTTTGCTCCGGAGGCTGCCGAAAGCGAAAACAGGTGCTTTTGAGGATGGAGTCCGCAGGAAAGCAGAGAGGGCCAAATTGTCTGTGGCATTTGAAAGGGTTCCAGGAGGCAGTGAGAACCAGCATTACTTTTCCCCGCTGGCACCTTTGCTGTGGCAGCAAAAGCTGGACGTTTGTCTTTTTTGCTCCGGAGGCTGCCGAAAGCGAAAACAGGTGCTTTTGAGGATGGAGTCCACAGGAAAGCAGAAAGGGCCAAATTGTCTGTGGCATTTGAAAGGGTTCCAGGAGGCAGTGAGAACCAGCATTACTTTTCCCCGCTGGCACCTTTGCTGTGGCAGCAAAAGCTGGACGTTTGTCTTTTTTGCTCCGGAGGCTGCTGAAAGCGAAAATAGGTGCTTTTGAGGATGGAGTCCGCAGGAAAGCAGAGAGGGCCAAATTGTCTGTGGCATTTGAAAGAGTTCCAGGAGGCAGTGAGAACCAGCATTACTTTTCCCCGCTGGCACCTTTGCTGTGGCAGCAAAAGCTGGACGTTTGTCTTTTTACCACCGGACGGCGCCGAAAGTGAAAAAAGGCGCTTTTGAGGATAGAGTCCGCAGGAAAGCAGAGAGGGCCAAATTGTCTGTGGCATTTGAAAGGGTTCCAGGAGGCAGTGAGAACCAGCATTACTTTTCCCCGCTGGCACCTTTGCTGTGGCAGCAAAAGCTGGACGTTTGTCTTTTTTGCTCCGGAGGCTGCCGAAAGCGAAAACAGGTGCTTTTGAGGATGGAGTCCGCAGGAAAGCAGAGAGGGCCAAATTGTCTGTGGCATTTGAAAGGGTTCCAGGAGGCAGTGAGAACCAGCATTACTTTTCCCCGCTGGCACCTTTGCTGTGGCAGCAAAAGCTGAACGTTTGTCTTTTTTGGTCCGGAGGCTGCCGAAAGCGAAAACAGGTGCTTTTGAGGATGGAGTCCGCAGGAAAGCAGAGAGGGCCAAATTGTCTGGGGCATTTGAACGGGTTCCAGGAGGCAGTGAGAACCAGCATTACTTTTCCCCGCTGGCACCTTTGCTGTGGCAGCAAAAGCTGGACGTTTGTCTTTTTTGCTCCGGAGGCTGCCGAAAGCGAAAACAGGTGCTTTTGAGGATGGAGTCCACAGGAAAGCAGAAAGGGCCAAATTGTCTGTGGCATTTGAAAGGGTTCCAGGAGGCAGTGAGAACCAGCATTACTTTTCCCCGCTGGCACCTTTGCTGTGGCAGCAAAAGCTGGACGTTTGTCTTTTTTGCTCCGGAGGCTGCTGAAAGCGAAAATAGGTGCTTTTGAGGATGGAGTCCGCAGGAAAGCAGAGAGGGCCAAATTGTCTGGGGCATTTGAAAGAGTTCCAGGAGGCAGTGAGAACCAGCATTACTTTTCCCCGCTGGCACCTTTGCTGTGGCAGCAAAAGCTGGACGTTTGTCTTTTTACCACCGGAGGGCGCCGAAAGTGAAAAAAGGCGCTTTTGAGGATAGAGTCCGCAGGAAAGCAGAGAGGGCCAAATTGACAGGGGCATTTGAAAGGGTTCCAGGAGGCAGTGAGAACCAGCATTACTTTTCCCCGCTGGCACCTTTGCTGTGGCAGCAAAAGCTGGACGTTTGTCTTTTTTGCTCCGGAGGCTGCCGAAAGCGAAAACAGGTGCTTTTGAGGATGGAGTCCGCAGGAAAGCAGAGAGGGCCAAATTGTCTGTGGCATTTGAAAGGGTTCCAGGAGGCAGTGAGAACCAGCATTACTTTTCCCCGCTGGCACCTTTGCTGTGGCAGCAAAAGCTGGACGTTTGTCTTTTTTGCTCCGGAGGCTGCCGAAAGCGAAAACAGGTGCTTTTGAGGATGGAGTCCACAGGAAAGCAGAAAGGGCCAAATTGTCTGTGGCATTTGAAAGGGTTCCAGGAGGCAGTGAGAACCAGCATTACTTTTCCCCGCTGGCACCTTTGCTGTGGCAGCAAAAGCTGGACGTTTGTCTTTTTTGCTCCGGAGGCTGCTGAAAGCGAAAATAGGTGCTTTTGAGGATGGAGTCCGCAGGAAAGCAGAGAGGGCCAAATTGTCTGGGGCATTTGAAAGAGTTCCAGGAGGCAGTGAGAACCAGCATTACTTTTCCCCGCTGGCACCTTTGCTGTGGCAGCAAAAGCTGGACGTTTGTCTTTTTACCACCGGACGGCGCCGAAAGTGAAAAAAGGCGCTTTTGAGGATAGAGTCCGCAGGAAAGCAGAGAGGGCCAAATTGTCTGTGGCATTTGAAAGGGTTCCAGGAGGCAGTGAGAACCAGCATTACTTTTCCCCGCTGGCACCTTTGCTGTGGCAGCAAAAGCTGGACGTTTGTCTTTTTTGCTCCGGAGGCTGCCGAAAGCGAAAACAGGTGCTTTTGAGGATGGAGTCCGCAGGAAAGCAGAGAGGGCCAAATTGTCTGTGGCATTTGAAAGGGTTCCAGGAGGCAGTGAGAACCAGCATTACTTTTCCCCGCTGGCACCTTTGCTGTGGCAGCAAAAGCTGAACGTTTGTCTTTTTTGGTCCGGAGGCTGCCGAAAGCGAAAACAGGTGCTTTTGAGGATGGAGTCCGCAGGAAAGCAGAGAGGGCCAAATTGTCTGGGGCATTTGAACGGGTTCCAGGAGGCAGTGAGAACCAGCATTACTTTTCCCCGCTGGCACCTTTGCTGTGGCAGCAAAAGCTGGACGTTTGTCTTTTTTGCTCCGGAGGCTGCCGAAAGCGAAAACAGGTGCTTTTGAGGATGGAGTCCACAGGAAAGCAGAAAGGGCCAAATTGTCTGTGGCATTTGAAAGGGTTCCAGGAGGCAGTGAGAACCAGCATTACTTTTCCCCGCTGGCACCTTTGCTGTGGCAGCAAAAGCTGGACGTTTGTCTTTTTTGCTCCGGAGGCTGCTGAAAGCGAAAATAGGTGCTTTTGAGGATGGAGTCCGCAGGAAAGCAGAGAGGGCCAAATTGTCTGGGGCATTTGAAAGAGTTCCAGGAGGCAGTGAGAACCAGCATTACTTTTCCCCGCTGGCACCTTTGCTGTGGCAGCAAAAGCTGGACGTTTGTCTTTTTACCACCGGAGGGCGCCGAAAGTGAAAAAAGGCGCTTTTCAGGATAGAGTCCGCAGGAAAGCAGAGAGGGCCAAATTGACAGGGGCATTTGAAAGGGTTCCAGGAGGCAGTGAGAACCAGCATTACTTTTCCCCGCTGGCACCTTTGCTGTGGCAGCAAAAGCTGGACGTTTGTCTTTTTTGCTCCGGAGGCTGCCGAAAGCGAAAACAGGTGCTTTTGAGGATGGAGTCCGCAGGAAAGCAGAGAGGGCCAAATTGTCTGTGGCATTTGAAAGGGTTCCAGGAGGCAGTGAGAACCAGCATTACTTTTCCCCGCTGGCACCTTTGCTGTGGCAGCAAAAGCTGGACGTTTGTCTTTTTTGCTCCGGAGGCTGCCGAAAGCGAAAACAGGTGCTTTTGAGGATGGAGTCCACAGGAAAGCAGAAAGGGCCAAATTGTCTGTGGCATTTGAAAGGGTTCCAGGAGGCAGTGAGAACCAGCATTACTTTTCCCCGCTGGCACCTTTGCTGTGGCAGCAAAAGCTGGACGTTTGTCTTTTTTGCTCCGGAGGCTGCTGAAAGCGAAAATAGGTGCTTTTGAGGATGGAGTCCGCAGGAAAGCAGAGAGGGCCCAATTGTCTGTGGCATTTGAAAGAGTTCCAGGAGGCAGTGAGAACCAGCATTACTTTTCCCCGCTGGCACCTTTGCTGTGGCAGCAAAAGCTGGACGTTTGTCTTTTTACCACCGGACGGCGCCGAAAGTGAAAAAAGGCGCTTTTGAGGATAGAGTCCGCAGGAAAGCAGAGAGGGCCAAATTGTCTGTGGCATTTGAAAGGGTTCCAGGAGGCAGTGAGAACCAGCATTACTTTTCCCCGCTGGCACCTTTGCTGTGGCAGCAAAAGCTGGACGTTTGTCTTTTTTGCTCCGGAGGCTGCCGAAAGCGAAAACAGGTGCTTTTGAGGATGGAGTCCGCAGGAAAGCAGAGAGGGCCAAATTGTCTGTGGCATTTGAAAGGGTTCCAGGAGGCAGTGAGAACCAGCATTACTTTTCCCCGCTGGCACCTTTGCTGTGGCAGCAAAAGCTGAACGTTTGTCTTTTTTGGTCCGGAGGCTGCCGAAAGCGAAAACAGGTGCTTTTGAGGATGGAGTCCGCAGGAAAGCAGAGAGGGCCAAATTGTCTGGGGCATTTGAACGGGTTCCAGGAGGCAGTGAGAACCAGCATTACTTTTCCCCGCTGGCACCTTTGCTGTGGCAGCAAAAGCTGGACGTTTGTCTTTTTTGCTCCGGAGGCTGCCGAAAGCGAAAACAGGTGCTTTTGAGGATGGAGTCCACAGGAAAGCAGAAAGGGCCAAATTGTCTGTGGCATTTGAAAGGGTTCCAGGAGGCAGTGAGAACCAGCATTACTTTTCCCCGCTGGCACCTTTGCTGTGGCAGCAAAAGCTGGACGTTTGTCTTTTTTGCTCCGGAGGCTGCTGAAAGCGAAAATAGGTGCTTTTGAGGATGGAGTCCGCAGGAAAGCAGAGAGGGCCAAATTGTCTGGGGCATTTGAAAGAGTTCCAGGAGGCAGTGAGAACCAGCATTACTTTTCCCCGCTGGCACCTTTGCTGTGGCAGCAAAAGCTGGACGTTTGTCTTTTTACCACCGGAGGGCGCCGAAAGTGAAAAAAGGCGCTTTTGAGGATAGAGTCCGCAGGAAAGCAGAGAGGGCCAAATTGACAGGGGCATTTGAAAGGGTTCCAGGAGGCAGTGAGAACCAGCATTACTTTTCCCCGCTGGCACCTTTGCTGTGGCAGCAAAAGCTGGACGTTTGTCTTTTTTGCTCCGGAGGCTGCCGAAAGCGAAAACAGGTGCTTTTGAGGATGGAGTCCGCAGGAAAGCAGAGAGGGCCAAATTGTCTGTGGCATTTGAAAGGGTTCCAGGAGGCAGTGAGAACCAGCATTACTTTTCCCCGCTGGCACCTTTGCTGTGGCAGCAAAAGCTGAACGTTTGTCTTTTTTGGTCCGGAGGCTGCCGAAAGCGAAAACAGGTGCTTTTGAGGATGGAGTCCGCAGGAAAGCAGAGAGGGCCAAATTGTCTGGGGCATTTGAACGGGTTCCAGGAGGCAGTGAGAACCAGCATTACTTTTCCCCGCTGGCACCTTTGCTGTGGCAGCAAAAGCTGGACGTTTGTCTTTTTTGCTCCGGAGGCTGCCGAAAGCGAAAACAGGTGCTTTTGAGGATGGAGTCCACAGGAAAGCAGAAAGGGCCAAATTGTCTGTGGCATTTGAAAGGGTTCCAGGAGGCAGTGAGAACCAGCATTACTTTTCCCCGCTGGCACCTTTGCTGTGGCAGCAAAAGCTGGACGTTTGTCTTTTTTGCTCCGGAGGCTGCTGAAAGCGAAAATAGGTGCTTTTGAGGATGGAGTCCGCAGGAAAGCAGAGAGGGCCAAATTGTCTGGGGCATTTGAAAGAGTTCCAGGAGGCAGTGAGAACCAGCATTACTTTTCCCCGCTGGCACCTTTGCTGTGGCAGCAAAAGCTGGACGTTTGTCTTTTTACCACCGGAGGGCGCCGAAAGTGAAAAAAGGCGCTTTTGAGGATAGAGTCCGCAGGAAAGCAGAGAGGGCCAAATTGACAGGGGCATTTGAAAGGGTTCCAGGAGGCAGTGAGAACCAGCATTACTTTTCCCCGCTGGCACCTTTGCTGTGGCAGCAAAAGCTGGACGTTTGTCTTTTTTGCTCCGGAGGCTGCCGAAAGCGAAAACAGGTGCTTTTGAGGATGGAGTCCGCAGGAAAGCAGAGAGGGCCAAATTGTCTGTGGCATTTGAAAGGGTTCCAGGAGGCAGTGAGAACCAGCATTACTTTTCCCCGCTGGCACCTTTGCTGTGGCAGCAAAAGCTGGACGTTTGTCTTTTTGCTCCGGAGGTTGCCAAAAGCGAAAACAGGTGCTTTTGAGGATGGAGTCCGCAGGTAAGCAGAGAGGGCCAAATTGTCTGGGGCATTTGAAGAGGTTCCAGGAGGCAGTGAGAACCAGCATTACTTTTCCCCGCTGGCACCTTTGCTGTGGCAGCAAAAGCTGGACGTTTGTCTTTTTTGCTCCGGAGGCTGCCGAAAGCGAAAACAGGTGCTTTTGAGGATGGAGTCCGCAGGAAAGCAGAGAGGGCCAAATTGTCTGTGGCATTTGAAAGAGTTCCAGGAGGCAGTGAGAACCAGCATTACTTTTCCCTGCTGGCACCTTTGCTGTGGCAGCAAAAGCTGGACGTTTGTCTTTTTTGCTCCGGAGGGCGCCGAAAGCAAAAATAGGTGCTTTTGAGGATGGAGTCCGCAGGAAAGCAGAGAGGGCCAAATTGTCTGTGGCATTTGAAAGGGTTCCAGGAGGCAGTGAGAACCAGCATTACTTTTCCCCGCTGGCACCTTTGCTGTGGCAGCAAAAGCTGGACGTTTGTCTTTTTTGCTCCGGAGGTTGCCGAAAGCGAAAACAGGTGCTTTTGAGGATGGAGTCCGCAGGAAAGCAGAGAGGGCCAAATTGTCTGGGGCATTTGAAGAGGTTCCAGGAGGCAGTGAGAACCAGCATTACTTTTCCCCGCTGGCACCTTTGCTGTGGCAGCAAAAGCTGGACGTTTGTCTTTTTTGCTCCGGAGGCTGCCGAAAGCGAAAACAGGTGCTTTTGAGGATGGAGTCCGCAGGAAAGCAGAGAGGGCCAAATTGTCTGTGGCATTTGAAAGGGTTCCAGGAGGCACTGAGAACCAGCATTACTTTTCCCCGCTGGCACCTTTGCTGTGGCAGCAAAAGCTGGACGTTTGTCTTTTTTGCTCCGGAGGCTGCCGAAAGCGAAAACAGGTGCTTTTGAGGATGGAGTCCGCAGGAAAGCAGAGAGGGCCAAATTGTCTGGGGCATTTGAAAGGGTTCCAGGAGGCAGTGAGAACCAGCATTACTTTTCCCCGCTGGCACCTTTGCTGTGGCAGCAAAAGCTGGACGTTTGTCTTTTTTGCTCCGGAGGCTGCCGAAAGCGAAAACAGGTGCTTTTGAGGATGGAGCCCGCAGGAAAGCAGAGAGGGCCAAATTGTCTGTGGCATTTGAAAGGGTTCCAGGAGGCAGTGAGAACGAGCATTACTTTTCCCCGCTGGCACCTTTCCTGTGGCAGCAAAAGCTGGACGTTTGTCTTTTTTGCTCCGGAGGCTGCCGAAAGCGAAAACAGGTGCTTTTGAGGATGGAGTCCGCAGGAAAGCAGAGAGGGCCAAATTGTCTGTGGCATTTGAAAGGGTTCCAGGAGGCAGTGAGAACCAGCATTACTTTTCCCCGCTGGCACCTTTGCTGTGGCAGCAAAAGCTGGACGTTTGTCTTATTACCACCGGAGGGCGCCGAAAGTGAAAAAAGGCGCTTTTGAGGATAGAATCCGCAGGAAAGCAGAGAGGGCCAAATTGTCAGGGGCATTTGAAAGGGTTCCAGGAGGCAGTGAGAACCAGCATTACTTTTCCCCGCTGGCACCTTTGCTGTGGCAGCAAAAGCTGGACGTTTGTCTTTTTTGCTCCGGAGGCTGCCGAAAGCGAAAACAGGTGCTTTTGAGGATGGAGTCCGCAGGAAAGCAGAGAGGGCCAAATTGTCTGGGGCATTTGAAAGGGTTCCAGGAGGCAGTGAGAACCAGCATTACTTTTCCCCGCTGGCACCTTTGCTGTGGCAGCAAAAGCTGGACGTTTGTCTTTTTTGCTCCGGAGGCTGCCGAAAGCGAAAACAGGTGCTTTTGAGGATGGAGTCCGCAGGAAAGCAGAGAGGGCCAAATTGTCTGTGGCATTTGAAAGGGTTCCAGGAGGCAGTGAGAACGAGCATTACTTTTCCCCGCTGGCACCTTTGCTGTGGCAGCAAAAGCTGGACGTTTGTCTTTTTTGCTCCGGAGGCTGCCGAAAGCGAAAACAGGTGCTTTTGAGGATGGAGTCCGCAGGAAAGCAGAGAGGGCCAAATTGTCTGGGGCATTTGAAGAGGTTCCAGGAGGCAGTGAGAACCAGCATTACTTTTCCCCGCTGGCACCTTTGCTGTGGCAGCAAAAGCTGGACGTTTGTCTTTTTTGCTCCGGAGGCTGCCGAAAGCGAAAACAGGTGCTTTTGAGGATGGAGTCCGCAGGAAAGCAGAGAGGGCCAAATTGTCTGTGGCATTTGAAAGGGTTCCAGGAGGCAGTGAGAACCAGCATTACTTTTCCCCGCTGGCACCTTTGCTGTGGCAGGAAAAGCTGGACGTTTGTCTTTTTTGCTCCGGAGGCTGCCGAAAGCGAAAACAGGTGCTTTTGAGGATGGAGTCCGCAGGAAAGCAGAGAGGGCCAAATTGTCTGTGGCATTTGAAAGGGTTCAAGGAGGTAGTGAGAACCAGCATTACTTTTCCCCGCTGGCACCTTTGCTGTGGCAGCAAAAGCTGGACGTTTGTCTTTTTTGCTCCGGAGGCTGCCGAAAGCGAAAACAGGTGCTTTTGAGGATAGAGTCCGCAGGAAAGCAGAGAGGGCCAAATTGTCTGTGGCATTTGAAAGGGTTCCAGGAGGCAGTGAGAACCAGCATTACTTTTCCCCGCTGGCACCTTTGCTGTGGCAGCAAAAGCTGGACGTTTGTCTTTTTTGCTCCGGAGGCTGCCGAAAGCGAAAACAGGTGCTTTTGAGGATGGAGTCCGCAGGAAAGCAGAGAGGGCCAAATTGTCTGTGGCATTTGAAAGAGTTCCAGGAGGCAGTGAGAACAAGCATCACTATTCCCCGCTGGCACCTTTGCTGTGGCAGCAAAAGCTGGACGTTTGTCTTTTTACCACCGGAGTGCGCCGAAAGTGAAAAAAGTCGCTTTTGAGGATAGAGTCCGCAGGAAAGCAGAGAGGGCCAAATTGTCTGTGGCATTTGAAAGGGTTCCAGGAGGCAGTGAGAACCAGCATTACTTTTCCCCGCTGGCACCTTTGCTGTGGCAGCAAAAGCTGGACGTTTGTCTTTTTTGCTCCGGAGGCTGCCGAAAGCGAAAACAGGTGCTTTTGAGGATGGAGTCCGCAGGAAAGCAGAGAGGGCCAAATTGTCTGTGGCATTTGAAAGAGTTCCAGGAGGCAGTGAGAACCAGCATTACTTTTCCCCGCTGGCACCTTTGCTGTGGCAGCAAAAGCTGGACGTTTGTCTTTTTTGCTCCGGAGGCTGCCGAAAGCGAAAACAGGTGCTTTTGAGGATGGAGTCCGCAGGAAAGCAGAGAGGGCCAAATTGTCTGTGGCATTTGAAAGGGTTCCAGGAGGCAGTGAGAACCAGCATCACTTTTCCCCGCTGGCACCTTTGCTGTGGCAGCAAAAGCTGGACGTTTGTCTTTTTTGCTCCGGAGGCTGCCGAAAGCGAAAATAGGTGCTTTTGAGGATGGAGTCCGCAGGAAAGCAGAGAGGGCCAAATTGTCTGTGGCATTTGAAAGAGTTCCAGGAGGCAGTGAGAACCAGCATTACTTTTCCCCGCTGGCACCTTTGCTGTGGCAGCAAAAGCTGGACGTTTATCTTTTTACCACCGGAGGGCGCCGAAAGTGAAAAAAGGCGCTTTTGAGGATAGAGTCCGCAGGAAAGCAGAGAGGGCTTAATTGTCTGGGGCATTTGAAAGGGTTCCAGGAGGCAGTGAGAACCAGCATTACTTTTCCCCGCTGGCACCTTTGCTGTGGCAGCAAAAGCTGGACGTTTGTCTTTTTTGCTCCGGAGGCTGCCGAAAGCGAAAACAGGTGCTTTTGAGGATGGAGTCCGCAGGAAAGCAGAGAGGGCCAAATTGTCTGTGGCATTTGAAAGGGTTCCAGGAGGCAGTGAGAACCAGCATTACTTTTCCCCGCTGGCACCTTTGCTGTGGCAGCAAAAGCTGGACGTTTGTCTTTTTGCTCCGGAGGTTGCCAAAAGCGAAAACAGGTGCTTTTGAGGATGGAGTCCGCAGGTAAGCAGAGAGGGCCAAATTGTCTGGGGCATTTGAAGAGGTTCCAGGAGGCAGTGAGAACCAGCATTACTTTTCCCCGCTGGCACCTTTGCTGTGGCAGCAAAAGCTGGACGTTTGTCTTTTTTGCTCCGGAGGCTGCCGAAAGCGAAAACAGGTGCTTTTGAGGATGGAGTCCGCAGGAAAGCAGAGAGGGCCAAATTGTCTGTGGCATTTGAAAGAGTTCCAGGAGGCAGTGAGAACCAGCATTACTTTTCCCTGCTGGCACCTTTGCTGTGGCAGCAAAAGCTGGACGTTTGTCTTTTTTGCTCCGGAGGGCGCCGAAAGCAAAAATAGGTGCTTTTGAGGATGGAGTCCGCAGGAAAGCAGAGAGGGCCAAATTGTCTGTGGCATTTGAAAGGGTTCCAGGAGGCAGTGAGAACCAGCATTACTTTTCCCCGCTGGCACCTTTGCTGTGGCAGCAAAAGCTGGACGTTTGTCTTTTTTGCTCCGGAGGTTGCCGAAAGCGAAAACAGGTGCTTTTGAGGATGGAGTCCGCAGGAAAGCAGAGAGGGCCAAATTGTCTGGGGCATTTGAAGAGGTTCCAGGAGGCAGTGAGAACCAGCATTACTTTTCCCCGCTGGCACCTTTGCTGTGGCAGCAAAAGCTGGACGTTTGTCTTTTTTGCTCCGGAGGCTGCCGAAAGCGAAAACAGGTGCTTTTGAGGATGGAGTCCGCAGGAAAGCAGAGAGGGCCAAATTGTCTGTGGCATTTGAAAGGGTTCCAGGAGGCAGTGAGAACCAGCATTACTTTTCCCCGCTGGCACCTTTGCTGTGGCAGCAAAAGCTGGACGTTTGTCTTTTTTGCTCCGGAGGCTGCCGAAAGCGAAAACAGGTGCTTTTGAGGATGGAGTCCGCAGGAAAGCAGAGAGGGCCAAATTGTCTGTGGCATTTGAAAGAGTTCCAGGAGGCAGTGAGAACAAGCATCACTATTCCCCGCTGGCACCTTTGCTGTGGCAGCAAAAGCTGGACGTTTGTCTTTTTACCACCGGAGTGCGCCGAAAGTGAAAAAAGTCGCTTTTGAGGATAGAGTCCGCAGGAAAGCAGAGAGGGCCAAATTGTCTGTGGCATTTGAAAGGGTTCCAGGAGGCAGTGAGAACCAGCATTACTTTTCCCCGCTGGCACCTTTGCTGTGGCAGCAAAAGCTGGACGTTTGTCTTTTTTGCTCCGGAGGCTGCCGAAAGCGAAAACAGGTGCTTTTGAGGATGGAGTCCGCAGGAAAGCAGAGAGGGCCAAATTGTCTGTGGCATTTGAAAGAGTTCCAGGAGGCAGTGAGAACAAGCATCACTATTCCCCGCTGGCACCTTTGCTGTGGCAGCAAAAGCTGGACGTTTGTCTTTTTACCACCGGAGTGCGCCGAAAGTGAAAAAAGTCGCTTTTGAGGATAGAGTCCGCAGGAAAGCAGAGAGGGCCAAATTGTCTGTGGCATTTGAAAGGGTTCCAGGAGGCAGTGAGAACCAGCATTACTTTTCCCCGCTGGCACCTTTGCTGTGGCAGCAAAAGCTGGACGTTTGTCTTTTTTGCTCCGGAGGCTGCCGAAAGCGAAAACAGGTGCTTTTGAGGATGGAGTCCGCAGGAAAGCAGAGAGGGCCAAATTGTCTGGGGCATTTGAAGAGGTTCCAGGAGGCAGTGAGAACCAGCATTACTTTTCCCCGCTGGCACCTTTGCTGTGGCAGCAAAAGCTGGACGTTTGTCTTTTTTGCTCCGGAGGCTGCCGAAAGCGAAAACAGGTGCTTTTGAGGATGGAGTCCGCAGGAAAGCAGAGAGGGCCAAATTGTCTGTGGCATTTGAAAGGGTTCCAGGAGGCAGTGAGAACCAGCATCACTTTTCCCCGCTGGCACCTTTGCTGTGGCAGCAAAAGCTGGACGTTTGTCTTTTTTGCTCCGGAGGCTGCCGAAAGCGAAAATAGGTGCTTTTGAGGATGGAGTCCGCAGGAAAGCAGAGAGGGCCAAATTGTCTGTGGCATTTGAAAGAGTTCCAGGAGGCAGTGAGAACCAGCATTACTTTTCCCCGCTGGCACCTTTGCTGTGGCAGCAAAAGCTGGACGTTTATCTTTTTACCACCGGAGGGCGCCGAAAGTGAAAAAAGGCGCTTTTGAGGATAGAGTCCGCAGGAAAGCAGAGAGGGCTTAATTGTCTGGGGCATTTGAAAGGGTTCCAGGAGGCAGTGAGAACCAGCATTACTTTTCCCCGCTGGCACCTTTGCTGTGGCAGCAAAAGCTGGACGTTTGTCTTTTTTGCTCCGGAGGCTGCCGAAAGCGAAAACAGGTGCTTTTGAGGATGGAGTCCGCAGGAAAGCAGAGAGGGCCAAATTGTCTGTGGCATTTGAAAGGGTTCCAGGAGGCAGTGAGAACCAGCATTACTTTTCCCCGCTGGCACCTTTGCTGTGGCAGCAAAAGCTGGACGTTTGTCTTTTTGCTCCGGAGGTTGCCAAAAGCGAAAACAGGTGCTTTTGAGGATGGAGTCCGCAGGTAAGCAGAGAGGGCCAAATTGTCTGGGGCATTTGAAGAGGTTCCAGGAGGCAGTGAGAACCAGCATTACTTTTCCCCGCTGGCACCTTTGCTGTGGCAGCAAAAGCTGGACGTTTGTCTTTTTTGCTCCGGAGGCTGCCGAAAGCGAAAACAGGTGCTTTTGAGGATGGAGTCCGCAGGAAAGCAGAGAGGGCCAAATTGTCTGTGGCATTTGAAAGAGTTCCAGGAGGCAGTGAGAACCAGCATTACTTTTCCCTGCTGGCACCTTTGCTGTGGCAGCAAAAGCTGGACGTTTGTCTTTTTTGCTCCGGAGGGCGCCGAAAGCAAAAATAGGTGCTTTTGAGGATGGAGTCCGCAGGAAAGCAGAGAGGGCCAAATTGTCTGTGGCATTTGAAAGGGTTCCAGGAGGCAGTGAGAACCAGCATTACTTTTCCCCGCTGGCACCTTTGCTGTGGCAGCAAAAGCTGGACGTTTGTCTTTTTTGCTCCGGAGGTTGCCGAAAGCGAAAACAGGTGCTTTTGAGGATGGAGTCCGCAGGAAAGCAGAGAGGGCCAAATTGTCTGGGGCATTTGAAGAGGTTCCAGGAGGCAGTGAGAACCAGCATTACTTTTCCCCGCTGGCACCTTTGCTGTGGCAGCAAAAGCTGGACGTTTGTCTTTTTTGCTCCGGAGGCTGCCGAAAGCGAAAACAGGTGCTTTTGAGGATGGAGTCCGCAGGAAAGCAGAGAGGGCCAAATTGTCTGTGGCATTTGAAAGGGTTCCAGGAGGCACTGAGAACCAGCATTACTTTTCCCCGCTGGCACCTTTGCTGTGGCAGCAAAAGCTGGACGTTTGTCTTTTTTGCTCCGGAGGCTGCCGAAAGCGAAAACAGGTGCTTTTGAGGATGGAGTCCGCAGGAAAGCAGAGAGGGCCAAATTGTCTGGGGCATTTGAAAGGGTTCCAGGAGGCAGTGAGAACCAGCATTACTTTTCCCCGCTGGCACCTTTGCTGTGGCAGCAAAAGCTGGACGTTTGTCTTTTTTGCTCCGGAGGCTGCCGAAAGCGAAAACAGGTGCTTTTGAGGATGGAGCCCGCAGGAAAGCAGAGAGGGCCAAATTGTCTGTGGCATTTGAAAGGGTTCCAGGAGGCAGTGAGAACGAGCATTACTTTTCCCCGCTGGCACCTTTGCTGTGGCAGCAAAAGCTGGACGTTTGTCTTTTTTGCTCCGGAGGCTGCCGAAAGCGAAAACAGGTGCTTTTGAGGATGGAGTCCGCAGGAAAGCAGAGAGGGCCAAATTGTCTGTGGCATTTGAAAGGGTTCCAGGAGGCAGTGAGAACCAGCATTACTTTTCCCCGCTGGCACCTTTGCTGTGGCAGCAAAAGCTGGACGTTTGTCTTTTTTGATCCGGAGGTTGCCGAAAGCGAAAACAGGTGCTTTTGAGGATGGAGTCCGCAGGAAAGCAGAGAGGGCCAAATTGTCTGTGGCATTTGAAAGGGTTCAAGGAGGTAGTGAGAACCAGCATTACTTTTCCCCGCTGGCACCTTTGCTGTGGCAGCAAAAGCTGGACGTTTGTCTTTTTTGCTCCGGAGGCTGCCGAAAGCGAAAACAGGTGCTTTTGAGGATAGAGTCCGCAGGAAAGCAGAGAGGGCCAAATTGTCTGGGGCATTTGAAAGGGTTCCAGGAGGCAGTGAGAACCAGCATTACTTTTCCCCGCTGGCACCTTTGTTGTGGCAGCAAAAGCTGGACGTTTGTCTTTTTTGCTCCGGAGGCTGCCGAAAGCGAAAACAGGTGCTTTTGAGGATGGAGTCCGCAGGAAAGCAGAGAGGGCCAAATTGTCTGTGGCATTTGAAAGAGTTCCAGGAGGCAGTGAGAACCAGCATTATTTTTCCCCGCTGGCACCTTTGCTGTGGCAGCAAAAGCTGGACGTTTGTCTTTTTTGCTCCGGAGGCTGCCGAAAGCGAAAACAGGTGCTTTTGAGGATGGAGTCCGCAGGAAAGCAGAGAGGGCCAAATTGTCTGGGGCATTTGAAGAGGTTCCAGGAGGCAGTGAGAACCAGCATTACTTTTCCCCGCTGGCACCTTTGCTGTGGCAGCAAAAGCTGGACGTTTGTCTTTTTGCTCCGGAGGTTGCCAAAAGCGAAAACAGGTGCTTTTGAGGATGGAGTCCGCAGGAAAGCAGAGAGGGCCAAATTGTCTGGGGCATTTGAAGAGGTTCCAGGAGGCAGTGAGAACCAGCATTACTTTTCCCCGCTGGCACCTTTGCTGTGGCAGCAAAAGCTGGACGTTTGTCTTTTTTGCTCCGGAGGCTGCCGAAAGCGAAAACAGGTGCTTTTGAGGATGGAGTCCGCAGGAAAGCAGAGAGGGCCAAATTGTCTGTGGCATTTGAAAGAGTTCCAGGAGGCAGTGAGAACCAGCATTACTTTTCCCTGCTGGCACCTTTGCTGTGGCAGCAAAAGCTGGACGTTTGTCTTTTTTGCTCCGGAGGGCGCCGAAAGCAAAAATAGGTGCTTTTGAGGATGGAGTCCGCAGGAAAGCAGAGAGGGCCAAATTGTCTGTGGCATTTGAAAGGGTTCCAGGAGGCAGTGAGAACCAGCATTACTTTTCCCCGCTGGCACCTTTGCTGTGGCAGCAAAAGCTGGACGTTTGTCTTTTTTGCTCCGGAGGTTGCCGAAAGCGAAAACAGGTGCTTTTGAGGATGGAGTCCGCAGGAAAGCAGAGAGGGCCAAATTGTCTGGGGCATTTGAAGAGCTTCCAGGAGGCAGTGAGAACCAGCATTACTTTTCCCCGCTGGCACCTTTGCTGTGGCAGCAAAAGCTGGACGTTTGTCTTTTTTGCTCCGGAGGCTGCCGAAAGCGAAAACAGGTGCTTTTGAGGATGGAGTCCGCAGGAAAGCAGAGAGGGCCAAATTGTCTGTGGCATTTGAAAGGGTTCCAGGAGGCACTGAGAACCAGCATTACTTTTCCCCGCTGGCACCTTTGCTGTGGCAGCAAAAGCTGGACGTTTGTCTTTTTTGCTCCGGAGGCTGCCGAAAGCGAAAACAGGTGCTTTTGAGGATGGAGTCCGCAGGAAAGCAGAGAGGGCCAAATTGTCTGGGGCATTTGAAAGGGTTCCAGGAGGCAGTGAGAACCAGCATTACTTTTCCCCGCTGGCACCTTTGCTGTGGCAGCAAAAGCTGGACGTTTGTCTTTTTTGCTCCGGAGGCTGCCGAAAGCGAAAACAGGTGCTTTTGAGGATAGAGTCCACAGGAAAGCAGAGAGGGCCAAATTGTCTGGGGCATTTGAAAGGGTTCCAGGAGGCAGTGAGAACCAGCATTACTTTTCCCCGCTGGCACCTTTGTTGTGGCAGCAAAAGCTGGACGTTTGTCTTTTTTGCTCCGGAGGCTGCCGAAAGCGAAAACAGGTGCTTTT
This sequence comes from Vanellus vanellus, assembly GCF_965231255.1. Lineage (NCBI taxonomy): Eukaryota > Metazoa > Chordata > Aves > Charadriiformes > Charadriidae > Vanellus > Vanellus vanellus. Next base: position 62,802 of record NW_028127716.1, on the reverse strand, counting down.
GAGGATGGAGTCCGCAGGAAAGCAGAGAGGGCCAAATTGTCTGTGGCATTTGAAAGGGTTCCAGGAGGCAGTGAGAACCAGCATTATTTTTCCCCGCTGGCACCTTTGCTGTGGCAGCAAAAGCTGGACGTTTGTCTTTTTTGCTCCGGAGGCTGCCGAAAGCGAAAACAGGTGCTTTTGAGGATGGAGTCCGCAGGAAAGCAGAGAGGGCCAAATTGTCTGTGGCATTTGAAGAGGTTCCAGGAGGCAGTGAGAACCAGCATTACTTTTCCCCGCTGGCACCTTTGCTGTGGCAGCAAAAGCTGGACGTTTGTCTTTTTTGCTCCGGAGGCTGCCGAAAGCGAAAACAGGTGCTTTTGAGGATAGAGTCCGCAGGAAAGCAGAGAGGGCCAAATTGTCTGTGGCATTTGAAAGGGTTCCAGGAGGCAGTGAGAACGAGCATTACTTTTCCCCGCTGGCACCTTTGCTGTGGCAGCAAAAGCTGGACGTTTGTCTTTTTTGCTCCGGAGGCTGCCGAAAGCGAAAACAGGTGCTTTTGAGGATAGAGTCCGCAGGAAAGCAGAGAGGGCCAAATTGTCTGGGGCATTTGAAAGGGTTCCAGGAGGCAGTGAGAACCAGCATTACTTTTCCCCGCTGGCACCTTTGTTGTGGCAGCAAAAGCTGGACGTTTGTCTTTTTTGCTCCGGAGTCTGCCGAAAGCGAAAACAGGTGCTTTTGAGGATGGAGTCCGCAGGAAAGCAGAGAGGGCCAAATTGTCTGTGGCATTTGAAAGGGTTCCAGGAGGCAGTGAGAACCAGCATTATTTTTCCCCGCTGGCACCTTTGCTGTGGCAGCAAAAGCTGGACGTTTGTCTTTTTTGCTCCGGAGGCTGCCGAAAGCGAAAACAGGTGCTTTTGAGGATGGAGTCCGCAGGAAAGCAGAGAGGGCCAAATTGTCTGTGGCATTTGAAGAGGTTCCAGGAGGCAGTGAGAACCAGCATTACTTTTCCCCGCTGGCACCTTTGCTGTGGCAGCAAAAGCTGGACGTTTGTCTTTTTTGCTCCGGAGGCTGCCGAAAGCGAAAACAGGTGCTTTTGAGGATAGAGTCCGCAGGAAAGCAGAGAGAGCCAAATTGTCTGGGGCATTTGAAGGAGTTCCAGGAGGCAGTGAGAACCAGCATTACTTTTCCCCGCTGGCACCTTTGCTGTGGCAGCAAAAGCTGGACGTTTGTCTTTTTTGCTCCGGAGGCTGCCGAAAGCGAAAACAGGTGCTTTTGAGGATGGAGTCCGCAGGAAAGCAGAGAGGGCCAAATTGTCTGTGGCATTTGAAAGAGTTCCAGGAGGCAGTGAGAACCAGCATTACTTTTCCCCGCTGGCACCTTTGCTGTGGCAGCAAAAGCTGGACGTTTGTCTTTTTTGCTCCGGAGGCTGCCGAAAGCGAAAACAGGTGCTTTTGAGGATAGAGTCCGCAGGAAAGCAGAGAGAGCCAAATTGTCTGGGGCATTTGAAGGAGTTCCAGGAGGCAGTGAGAACCAGCATTACTTTTCCCCGCTGGCACCTTTGCTGTGGCAGCAAAAGCTGGACGTTTGTCTTTTTTGCTCCGGAGGCTGCCGAAAGCGAAAACAGGTGCTTTGGAGGATGGAGTCCGCAGGAAAGCAGAGAGAGCCAAATTGTCTGTGGCATTTGAAAGAGTTCCAGGAGGCAGTGAGAACCAGCATTACTTTTCCCCGCTGGCACCTTTGCTGTGGCAGCAAAAGCTGGACGTTTGTCTTTTTACCACCGGAGGGCGCCGAAAGTGAAAAAAGGCGCTTTTGAGGATAGAATCCGCAGGAAAGCAGAGAGGGCCAAATTGTCAGGGGCATTTGAAAGGGTTCCAGGAGGCAGTGAGAACCAGCATTACTTTTCCCCGCTGGCACCTTTGCTGTGGCAGCAAAAGCTGGACGTTTGTCTTTTTTGCTCCGGAGGCTGCCGAAAGCGAAAACAGGTGCTTTTGAGGATGGAGTCCGCAGGAAAGCAGAGAGGGCCAAATTGTCTGGGGCATTTGAAAGGGTTCCAGGAGGCAGTGAGAACCAGCATTACTTTTCCCCGCTGGCACCTTTGCTGTGGCAGCAAAAGCTGGACGTTTGTCTTTTTTGCTCCGGAGGCTGCCGAAAGCGAAAACAGGTGCTTTTGAGGATGGAGTCCGCAGGAAAGCAGAGAGGGCTAAATTGTCTGTGGCATTTGAAAGGGTTCCAGGAGGCAGTGAGAACGAGCATTACTTTTCCCCGCTGGCACCTTTGCTGTGGCAGCAAAACCTGGACGTTTGTCTTTTTTGCTCCGGAGGCTGCCGAAAGCGAAAACAGGTGCTTTTGAGGATGGAGTCCGCAGGAAAGCAGAGAGGGCCAAATTGTCTGGGGCATTTGAAGAGGTTCCAGGAGGCAGTGAGAACCAGCATTACTTTTCCCCGCTGGCACCTTTGCTGTGGCAGCAAAAGCTGGACGTTTGTCTTTTTTGCTCCGGAGGCTGCCGAAAGCGAAAACAGGTGCTTTTGAGGATGGAGTCCGCAGGAAAGCAGAGAGGGCCAAATTGTCTGTGGCATTTGAAAGGGTTCCAGGAGGCAGTGAGAACCAGCATTACTTTTCCCCGCTGGCACCTTTGTTGTGGCAGGAAAAGCTGGACGTTTGTCTTTTTTGCTCCGGACGCTGCCGAAAGCGAAAACAGGTGCTTTTGAGGATGGAGTCCGCAGGAAAGCAGAGAGGGCCAAATTGTCTGTGGCATTTGAAAGGGTTCAAGGAGGTAGTGAGAACCAGCATTACTTTTCCCCGCTGGCACCTTTGCTGTGGCAGCAAAAGCTGGACGTTTGTCTTTTTTGCTCCGGAGGCTGCCGAAAGCGAAAACAGGTGCTTTTGAGGATGGAGTCCGCAGGAAAGCAGAGAGGGCCAAATTGTCTGGGGCATTTGAAAGGGTTCCAGGAGGCAGTGAGAACCAGCATTACTTTTCCCCGCTGGCACCTTTGCTGTGGCAGCAAAAGCTGGACGTTTGTCTTTTTTGCTCCGGAGGCTGCCGAAAGCGAAAACAGGTGCTTTTGAGGATGGAGTCCGCAGGAAAGCAGAGAGGGCCAAATTGTCTGTGGCATTTGAAAGAGTTCCAGGAGGCAGTGAGAACCAGCATCACTTTTCCCCGCTGGCACCTTTGCTGTGGCAGCAAAAGCTGGACGTTTGTCTTTTTACCACCGGAGTGCGCCGAAAGTGAAAAAAGTCGCTTTTGAGGATAGAGTCCGCAGGAAAGCAGAGAGGGCTTAATTGTCTGTGGCATTTGAAAGGGTTCCAGGAGGCAGTGAGAACCAGCATTACTTTTCCCCGCTGGCACCTTTGCTGTGGCAGCAAAAGCTGGACGTTTGTCTTTTTTGCTCCGGAGGCTGCCGAAAGCGAAAACAGGTGCTTTTGAGGATGGAGTCCGCAGGAAAGCAGAGAGGGCCAAATTGTCTGGGGCATTTGAAGAGGTTCCAGGAGGCAGTGAGAACCAGCATTACTTTTCCCTGCTGGCACCTTTGCTGTGGCAGCAAAAGCTGGACGTTTGTCTTTTTTGCTCCGGAGGCTGCCGAAAGCGAAAACAGGTGCTTTTGAGGATGGAGTCCGCAGGAAAGCAGAGAGGGCCAAATTGTCTGTGGCATTTGAAAGGGTTCCAGGAGGCAGTGAGAACCAGCATCACTTTTCCCCGCTGGCACCTTTGCTGTGGCAGCAAAAGCTGGACGTTTGTCTTTTTTGCTCCGGAGGCTGCCGAAAGCGAAAATAGGTGCTTTTGAGGATGGAGTCCGCAGGAAAGCAGAGAGGGCCAAATTGTCTGTGGCATTTGAAAGAGTTCCAGGAGGCAGTGAGAACCAGCATTACTTTTCCCCGCTGGCACCTTTGCTGTGGCAGCAAAAGCTGGACGTTTATCTTTTTACCACCGGAGGGCGCCGAAAGTGAAAAAAGGCGCTTTTGAGGATGGAGTCCGCAGGAAAGCAGAGAGGGCCAAATTGTCTGTGGCATTTGAAAGAGTTCCAGGAGGCAGTGAGAACCAGCATTACTTTTCCCCGCTGGCACCTTTGCTGTGGCAGCAAAAGCTGGACGTTTGTCTTTTTTGCTCCGGAGGCTGCCGAAAGCGAAAACAGGTGCTTTTGAGGATGGAGTCCGCAGGAAAGCAGAGAGGGCCAAATTGTCTGTGGCATTTGAAGAGGTTCCAGGAGGCAGTGAGAACCAGCATTACTTTTCCCCGCTGGCACCTTTGCTGTGGCAGCAAAAGCTGGACGTTTGTCTTTTTTGCTCCGGAGGCTGCCGAAAGCGAAAACAGGTGCTTTTGAGGATGGAGTCCGCAGGAAAGCAGAGAGGGCCAAATTGTCTGTGGCATTTGAAAGGGTTCCAGGAGGCACTGAGAACCAGCATTACTTTTCCCCGCTGGCACCTTTGCTGTGGCAGCAAAAGCTGGACGTTTGTCTTTTTTGCTCCGGAGGCTGCCGAAAGCGAAAACAGGTTCTTTTGAGGATGGAGTCCGCAGGAAAGCAGAGAGGGCCAAATTGTCTGGGGCATTTGAAAGGGTTCCAGGAGGCAGTGAGAACCAGCATTACTTTTCCCCGCTGGCACCTTTGCTGTGGCAGCAAAAGCTGGACATTTCTCTTTTATGCTCCGGAGGCTGCCGAAAGCGAAAACAGGTGCTTTTGAGGATGGAGTCCGCAGGAAAGCAGAGAGGGCCAAATTGTCTGGAGCATTTGAAAGAGTTCCAGGAGGCAGTGAGAACCAGCATTACTTTTCCCCGCTGGCACCTTTGCTGTGGCAGCAAAAGCTGGACGTTTGTCTTTTTACCACCGGAGGGCGCCGAAAGTGAAAAAAGGCGCTTTTGAGGATAGAGTCCGCAGGAAAGCAGAGAGGGCCAAATTGTCTGTGGCATTTGAAAGGGTTCCAGGAGGCAGTGAAAACCAGCATTACTTTTCCCCGCTGGCACCTTTGCTGTGGCAGCAAAAGCTGGACGTTTGTTTTTTTTGCTCCGGAGGTTGCCAAAAGCGAAAACAGGTGCTTTTGAGGATGGAGTCCGCAGGAAAGCAGAGAGGGCCAAATTGTCTGTGGCATTTGAAGAGGTTCCAGGAGGCAGTGAGAACCAGCATTACTTTTCCCCGCTGGCACCTTTGCTGTGGCAGCAAAAGCTGGACGTTTGTCTTTTTTTGCTCCGGAGGCTGCCGAAAGCGAAAATAGGTTCTTTTGAGGATGGAGTCCGCAGGAAAGCAGAGAGGGCCAAATTGTCTGGGGCATTTGAAAGGGTTCCAGGAGGCAGTGAGAACCAGCATTACTTTTCCCCGCTGGCACCTTTGCTGTGGCAGCAAAAGCTGGACGTTTGTCTTTTTTGCTCCGGAGGCTGCCGAAAGCGAAAACAGGTGCTTTTGAGGATGGAGTCCGCAGGAAAGCAGAGAGGGCCAAATTGTCTGGGGCATTTGAACAGGTTCCAGGAGGCAGTGAGAACCAGCATTACTTTTCCCCGCTGGCACCTTTGCTGTGGCAGCAAAAGCTGGACGTTTGTCTTTTTTGCTCCGGAGGCTGCCGAAAGCGAAAACAGGTGCTTTTGAGGATGGAGTCCGCAGGAAAGCAGAGAGGGCCAAATTGTCTGTGGCATTTGAAAGGGTTCCAGGAGGCAGTGAGAACCAGCATTACTTTTCCCCGCTGGCACCTTTGCTGTGGCAGCAAAAGCTGGACGTCTGTCTTTTTTGCTCCGGAGGCTGCCGAAAGCGAAAATAGGTGCTTTTGAGGATGGAGTCCGCAGGAAAGCAGAGAGGGCCAAATTGTCTGTGGCATTTGAAAGAGTTCCAGGAGGCAGTGAGAACCAGCATCACTTTTCCCCGCTGGCACCTTTGTGTGGCAGCAAAACCTGGACGTTTGTCTTTTTACCACCGGAGGGCGCCGAAAGTGAAAAAAGGCGCTTTTGAGGATAGAGTCCGCAGGAAAGCAGAGAGGGCTTAATTGTCTGTGGCATTTGAAAGGGTTCCAGGAGGCAGTGAGAACCAGCATTACTTTTCCCCGCTGGCACCTTTGCTGTGGCAGCAAAAGCTGGACGTTTGTCTTTTTTGCTCCGGAGGCTGCCGAAAGCGAAAACAGGTGCTTTTGAGGATGGAGTCCACAGGAAAGCAGAGAGGGCCAAATTGTCTGTGGCATTTGAAAGGGTTCCAGGAGGCAGTGAGAACCAGCATTACTTTTCCCCGCTGGCACCTTTGCTGTGGCAGCAAAAGCTGGACGTTTGTCTTTTTTGCTCCGGAGGCTGCCGAAAGCGAAAACAGGTGCTTTTGAGGATGGAGTCCACAGGAAAGCAGAGAGGGCCAAATTGTCTGTGGCATTTGAAAGGGTTCCAGGAGGCAGTGAGAACCAGCATTACTTTTCCCCGCTGGCACCTTTGCTGTGGCAGCAAAAGCTGGACGTTTGTCTTTTTTGCTCCGGAGGCTGCCGAAAGCGAAAATAGGTGCTTTTGAGGATGGAGTCCGCAGGAAAGCAGAGAGGGCCAAATTGTCTGTGGCATTTGAAGAGGTTCCAGGAGGCAGTGAGAACCAGCATTACTTTTCCCCGCTGGCACCTTTGCTGTGGCAGCAAAAGCTGGACGTTTGTCTTTTTTGCTCCGGAGGCTGCCGAAAGCAAAAACAGGTGCTTTTGAGGATGGAGTCCGCAGGAAAGCAGAGAGGGCCAAATTGTCTGTGGCATTTGAAAGGGTTCCAGGAGGCAGTGAGAACCAGCATTACTTTTCCCCTCTGGCACCTTTGCTGTGGCAGCAAAAGCTGGACGTTTGTCTTTTTTGCTCCGGAGGTTGCCGAAAGCGAAAACAGGTGCTTTTGAGGATGGAGTCCGCAGGAAAGCAGAGAGGGCCAAATTGTCTGGGGCATTTGAAAGGGTTCCAGGAGGCAGTGAGAACCAGCATTACTTTTCCCCGCTGGCACCTTTGTTGTGGCAGCAAAAGCTGGACGTTTGTCTTTTTTGCTCCGGAGGCTGCCGAAAGCGAAAACAGGTGCTTTTGAGGATGGAGTCCGCAGGAAAGCAGAGAGGGCCAAATTGTCTGTGGCATTTGAAGAGGTTCCAGGAGGCAGTGAGAACCAGTATTACTTTTCCCCGCTGGCACCTTTGCTGTGGCAGCAAAAGCTGGACGTTTGTCTTTTTTGCTTCGGAGGCTGCCGAAAGCGAAAACAGGTGCTTTTGAGGATGGAGTCCGCAGGAAAGCAGAGAGGGCCAAATTGTCTGTGGCATTTGAAAGGGTTCCAGGAGGCAGTGAGAACCAGCATTACTTTTCCCTGCTGGCACCTTTGCTGTGGCAGCAAAAGCTGGACGTTTGTCTTTTTTGCTCCGGAGGTTGCCAAAAGCGAAAACAGGTGCTTTTGAGGATGGAGTCCGCAGGAAAGCAGAGAGGGCCAAATTGTCTGTGGCATTTGAAGAGGTTCCAGGAGGCAGTGAGAACCAGCATTACTTTTCCCCGCTGGCACCTTTGCTGTGGCAGCAAAAGCTGGACGTTTGTCTTTTTTGCTCCGGAGGCTGCCGAAAGCAAAAACAGGTGCTTTTGAGGATGGAGTCCGCAGGAAAGCAGAGAGGGCCAAATTGTCTGTGGCATTTGAAGGAGTTCCAGGAGGCAGTGAGAACCAGCATTACTTTTCCCTACTGGCACCTTTGCTGTGGCAGCAAAAGCTGGACGTTTGTCTTTTTTGCTCCGGAGGCTGCCGAAAGCGAAAACAGGTGCTTTTGAGGATGGAGTCCGCAGGAAAGCAGAGAGGGCCAAATTGTCAGGGGCATTTGAAAGGGTTCCAGGAGGCAGTGAGAACCAGCATTACTTTTCCCCGCTGGCATCTTTGCTGTGGCAGCAAAAGCTGGACGTTTGTCTTTTTTGCTCCGGAGGCTGCCGAAAGCGAAAACAGGTGCTTTTGAGGATGGAGTCCGCAGGAAAGCAGAGAGGGCCAAATTGTCTGGGGCATTTGAAAGAGTTCCAGGAGGCAGTGAGAACCAGCATTACTTTTCCCCGCTGGCACCTTTGCTGTGGCAGCAAAAGCTGGACGTTTGTCTTTTTACCACCGGAGGGCGCCGAAAGTGAAAAAAGGCGCTTTTGAGGATAGAGTCCGCAGGAAAGCAGAGAGGGCCAAATTGTCTGGGGCATTTGAAAGGGTTCCAGGAGGCAGTGAGAACCAGCATTACTTTTCCCCGCTGGCACCTTTGCTGTGGCAGCAAAAGCTGGACGTTTGGTTTTTTTGCTCCAGAGGTTGCCAAAAGCGAAAACAGGTTCTTTTGAGGATGGAGTCCGCAGGAAAGCAGAGAGGGCCAAATTGTCTGGGGCATTTGAACAGGTTCCAGGAGGCAGTGAGAACCAGCATTACTTTTCCCCGCTGGCACCTTTGCTGTGGCAGCAAAAGCTGGACGTTTGTCTTTTTTGCTCCGGAGGCTGCCGAAAGCGAAAACAGGTGCTTTTGAGGATGGAGTCCACAGGAAAGCAGAGAGGGCCAAATTGTCTGTGGCATTTGAAAGGGTTCCAGGAGGCAGTGAGAACCAGCATCACTTTTCCCCACTGGCACCTTTGCTGTGGCAGCAAAAGCTGGACGTTTGTCTTTTTTGCTCCGGAGGCTGCCGAAAGCGAAAACAGCTGCTTTTGAGGATGGAGTCCGCAGGAAAGCAGAGAGGGCCAAATTGTCTGGGGCATTTGAAAGAGTTCCAGGAGGCAGTGAGAACCAGCATTACTTTTCCCCGCTGGCACCTTTGCTGTGGCAGCAAAAGCTGGACGTTTGTCTTTTTTGCTCCGGAGGTTGCCAAAAGCGAAAACAGGTGCTTTTGAGGATGGAGTCCGCAGGAAAGCAGAGAGGGCCAAATTGTCTGGGGCATTTGAAGAGGTTCCAGGAGGCAGTGAGAACCAGCATTACTTTTCCCCGCTGGCACCTTTGCTGTGGCAGCAAAAGCTGGACGTTTGTCTTTTTTGCTCCGGAGGCTGCCGAAAGCGAAAACAGGTGCTTTTGAGGATGGAGTCCGCAGGAAAGCAGAGAGGGCCAAATTGTCTGTGGCATTTGAAAGAGTTCCAGGAGGCAGTGAGAACCAGCATTACTTTTCCCTGCTGGCACCTTTGCTGTGGCAGGAAAACCTGGACGTTTGTCTTTTTTGCTCCGGAGGGCGCCGAAAGCAAAAATAGGTGCTTTTGAGGATGGAGTCCGCAGGAAAGCAGAGAGGGCCAAATTGTCTGTGGCATTTGAAAGAGTTCCAGGAGGCAGTGAGAACCAGCATTACTTTTCCCCGCTGGCACCTTTGCTGTGGCAGCAAAAGCTGGACGTTTGTCTTTTTTGCTCCGGAGGTTGCCGAAAGCAAAAACAGGTGCTTTTGAGGATGGAGTCCGCAGGAAAGCAGAGAGGGCCAAATTGTCTGTGGCATTTGAAAGGGTTCCAGGAAACACTGAGAACCAGCATTACTTTTCCCCGCTGGCACCTTTGCTGTGGCAGCAAAAGCTGGACGTTTGTCTTTTTTGCTCCGGAGGCTGCCGAAAGCGAAAACAGGTGCTTTTGAGGATGGAGTCCACAGGAAAGCAGAGAGGGCCAAATTGTCTGTGGCATTTGAAAGGGTTCCAGGAGGCAGTGAGAACCAGCATTACTTTTCCCCGCTGGCACCTTTGCTGTGGCAGCAAAAGCTGGACATTTGTCTTTTATGCTCCGGAGGCTGCCGAAAGCGAAAACAGGTGCTTTTGAGGATGGAGTCCGCAGGAAAGCAGAGAGGGCCAAATTGTCTGGGGCATTTGAAAGAGTTCCAGGAGGCAGTGAGAACCAGCATTACTTTTCCCCGCTGGCACCTTTGCTGTGGCAGCAAAAGCTGGACGTTTGTCTTTTTACCACCGGAGGGCGCCGAAAGTGAAAAAAGGCGCTTTTGAGGATAGAGTCCGCAGGAAAGCAGAGAGGGCCAAATTGTCTGGGGCATTTGAAAGGGTTCCAGGAGGCAGTGAGAACCAGCATTACTTTTCCCCGCTGGCACCTTTGCTGTGGCAGCAAAAGCTGGACGTTTGTCTTTTTTGCTCCGGAGGCTGCCGAAAGCGAAAACAGGTGCTTTTGAGGATGGAGTCCGCAGGAAAGCAGAGAGCGCCAAATTGTCTGTGGCATTTGAAGAGGTTCCAGGAGGCAGTGAGAACCAGCATTACTTTTCCCCGCTGGCACCTTTGCTGTGGCAGCAAAAGCTGGACGTTTGTCTTTTTTGCTCCGGAGGCTGCCGAAAGCGAAAACAGGTGCTTTTGAGGATGGAGTCCGCAGGAAAGCAGAGAGGGCCAAATTGTCTGGGGCATTTGAAAGGGTTCCAGGAGGCAGTGAGAACCAGCATTACTTTTCCCCGCTGGCACCTTTGCTGTGGCAGCAAAAGCTGGACGTTTGTCTTTTTTGCTCCGGAGGCTGCCGAAAGCGAAAACAGGTGCTTTTGAGGATGGAGTCCGCAGGAAAGCAGAGAGGGCCAAATTGTCTGTGGCATATGAAAGGGTTCCAGGAGGCAGTGAGAACCAGCATTACTTTTCCCCGCTGGCACCTTTGCTGTGGCAGCAAAAGCTGGACGTTTGTCTTTTTTGCTCCGGAGGTTGCCAAAAGCGAAAACAGGTGCTTTTGAGGATGGAGTCCGCAGGAAAGCAGAGAGGGCCAAATTGTCTGGGGCATTTGAAGAGGTTCCAGGAGGCAGTGAGAACCAGCATTACTTTTCCCCGCTGGCACCTTTGCTGTGGCAGCAAAAGCTGGACGTTTGTCTTTTTTGCTCCGGAGGCTGCCGAAAGCAAAAACAGGTGCTTTTGAGGATGGAGTCCGCAGGAAAGCAGAGAGGGCCAAATTGTCTGGGGCATTTGAAAGGGTTCCAGGAGGCAGTGAGAACCAGCATTACTTTTCCCCGCTGACACCTTTGTTGTGGCAGCAAAAGCTGGACGTTTGTCTTTTTTGCTCCGGAGGCTGCCGAAAGCGAAAACAGGTGCTTTTGAGGATGGAGTCCGCAGGAAAGCAGAGAGGGCCAAATTGTCTGGGGCATTTGAAAGGGTTCCAGGAGGCAGTGAGAACCAGCATTACTTTTCCCCGCTGGCACCTTTGCTGTGGCAGCAAAAGCTGGACGTTTGTCTTTTTTGCTCCGGAGGCTGCCGAAAGCGAAAACAGCTGCTTTTGAGGATGGAGTCCGCAGGAAAGCAGAGAGGGCCAAATTGTCTGTGGCATTTGAAAGGGTTCCAGGAGGCAGTGAGAACCAGCATTACTTTTCCCCGCTGGCACCTTTGCTGTGGCAGCAAAAGCTGGACGTTTGTCTTTTTTGCTCCGGAGGTTGCCGAAAGCGAAAAAAGGTGCTTTTGAGGATGGAGTCCGCAGGAAAGCAGAGAGGGCCAAATTGTCTGTGGCATTTGAAAGGGTTCCAGGAGGCAGTGAGAACCAGCATTATTTTTCCCCGTTGGCACCTTTGCTGTGGCAGCAAAAGCTGGACGTTTGTCTTTTTTGCTCCGGAGGCTGCCGAAAGCGAAAACAGGTGCTTTTGAGGATGGAGTCCGCAGGAAAGCAGAGAGGGCCAAATTGTCTGTGGCATTTGAAAGGGTTCCAGGAGGCAGTGAGAACCAGCATCACTTTTCCCCGCTGGCACCTTTGCTGTGGCAGCAAAAGCTGGACGTTTGTCTTTTTACCACCGGAGTGCGCCGAAAGTGAAAAAAGGCGCTTTTGAGGATAGAGTCCGCAGGAAAGCAGAGAGGGCTTAATTGTCTGGAGCATTTGAAAGGGTTCCAGGAGGCAGTGAGAACCAGCATTACTTTTCCCCGCTGGCACCTTTGCTGTGGCAGCAAAAGCTGGACGTTTGTCTTTTTTGCTCCGGAGGCTGCCGAAAGCGAAAACAGGTGCTTTTGAGGATGGAGTCCGCAGGAAAGCAGAGAGGGCCAAATTGTCTGGGGCATTTGAAGAGGTTCCAGGAGGCAGTGAGAACCAGCATTACTTTTCCCCGCTGGCACCTTTGCTGTGGCAGCAAAAGCTGGACGTTTGTCTTTTTTGCTCCGGAGGCTGCCGAAAGCGAAAACAGGTGCTTTTGAGGATGGAGTCCGCAGGAAAGCAGAGAGGGCCAAATTGTCTGTGGCATTTGAAGAGGTTCCAGGAGGCAGTGAGAACCAGCATTACTTTTCCCCGCTGGCACCTTTGCTGTGGCAGCAAAAGCTGGACGTTTGTCTTTTTTGCTCCGGAGGCTGCCGAAAGCGAAAACAGGTGCTTTTGAGGATGGAGTCCGCAGGAAAGCAGAGAGGGCCAAATTGTCTGGGGCATTTGAAAGGGTTCCAGGAGGCAGTGAGAACCAGCATTACTTTTCCCCGCTGGCACCTTTGCTGTGGCAGCAAAAGCTGGACGTTTGTCTTTTTTGCTCCGGAGGCTGCCGAAAGCAAAAACAGGTGCTTTTGAGGATGGAGTCCGCAGGAAAGCAGAGAGGGCCAAATTGTCTGTGGCATATGAAAGGGTTCCAGGAGGCAGTGAGAACCAGCATTACTTTTCCCCGCTGGCACCTTTGCTGTGGCAGCAAAAGCTGGACGTTTGTCTTTTTTGCTCCGGAGGTTGCCAAAAGCGAAAACAGGTGCTTTTGAGGATGGAGTCCGCAGGAAAGCAGAGAGGGCCAAATTGTCTGTGGCATTTGAAGAGGTTCCAGGAGGCAGTGAGAACCAGCATTACTTTTCCCCGCTGGCACCTTTGCTGTGGCAGCAAAAGCTGGACGTTTATCTTTTTTGCTCCGGAGGCTGCCGAAAGCAAAAACAGGTGCTTTTGAGGATGGAGTCCGCAGGAAAGCAGAGAGGGCCAAATTGTCTGTGGCATTTGAAAGGGTTCCAGGAGGCAGTGAGAACCAGCATTACTTTTCCCCGCTGACACCTTTGTTGTGGCAGCAAAAGCTGGACGTTTGTCTTTTTTGCTCCGGAGGCTGCCGAAAGCGAAAACAGGTGCTTTTGAGGATGGAGTCCGCAGGAAAGCAGAGAGGGCCAAATTGTCTGTGGCATTTGAAAGGGTTCCAGGAGGCAGTGAGAACCAGCATTACTTTTCCCCGCTGGCACCTTTGCTGTGGCAGCAAAAGCTGGACGTTTGTCTTTTTTGCTCCGGAGGCTGCCGAAAGCGAAAACAGCTGCTTTTGAGGATGGAGTCCGCAGGAAAGCAGAGAGGGCCAAATTGTCTGTGGCATTTGAAAGGGTTCCAGGAGGCAGTGAGAACCAGCATTACTTTTCCCCGCTGGCACCTTTGCTGTGGCAGCAAAAGCTGGACGTTTGTCTTTTTTGCTCCGGAGGTTGCCGAAAGCGAAAAAAGGTGCTTTTGAGGATGGAGTCCGCAGGAAAGCAGAGAGGGCCAAATTGTCTGTGGCATTTGAAAGGGTTCCAGGAGGCAGTGAGAACCAGCATTACTTTTCCCCGTTGGCACCTTTGCTGTGGCAGCAAAAGCTGGACGTTTGTCTTTTTTGCTCCGGAGGCTGCCGAAAGCGAAAACAGGTGCTTTTGAGGATGGAGTCCGCAGGAAAGCAGAGAGGGCCAAATTGTCTGTGGCATTTGAAAGGGTTCCAGGAGGCAGTGAGAACCAGCATCACTTTTCCCCGCTGGCACCTTTGCTGTGGCAGCAAAAGCTGGACGTTTGTCTTTTTACCACCGGAGTGCGCCGAAAGTGAAAAAAGGCGCTTTTGAGGATAGAGTCCGCAGGAAAGCAGTAAGGGCTTAATTGTCTGTGGCATTTGAAAGGGTTCCAGGAGGCAGTGAGAACCAGCATTACTTTTCCCCGCTGGCACCTTTGCTGTGGCAGCAAAAGCTGGACGTTTGTCTTTTTTGCTCCGGAGGCTGCCGAAAGCGAAAACAGGTGCTTTTGAGGATGGAGTCCGCAGGAAAGCAGAGAGGGCCAAATTGTCTGGGGCATTTGAAGAGGTTCCAGGAGGCAGTGAGAACCAGCATTACTTTTCCCCGCTGGCACCTTTGCTGTGGCAGCAAAAGCTGGACGTTTGTCTTTTTTGCTCCGGAGGCTGCCGAAAGCGAAAACAGGTGCTTTTGAGGATGGAGTCCACAGGAAAGCAGAGAGGGCCAAATTGTCTGTGGCATTTGAAAGGGTTCCAGGAGGCAGTGAGAACCAGCATCACTTTTCCCCGCTGGCACCTTTGCTGTGGCAGCAAAAGCTGGACGTTTGTCTTTTTTGCTCCGGAGGCTGCCGAAAGCGAAAATAGGTGCTTTTGAGGATGGAGTCCGCAGGAAAGCAGAGAGGGCCAAATTGTCTGTGGCATTTGAAAGAGTTCCAGGAGGCAGTGAGAACCAGCATTACTTTTCCCTGCTGGCACCTTTGCTGTGGCAGGAAAACCTGGACGTTTGTCTTTTTTGCTCCGGAGGGCGCCGAAAGCAAAAATAGGTGCTTTTGAGGATGGAGTCCGCAGGAAAGCAGAGAGGGCCAAATTGTCTGTGGCATTTGAAAGAGTTCCAGGAGGCAGTGAGAACCAGCATTACTTTTCCCCGCTGGCACCTTTGCTGTGGCAGCAAAAGCTGGACGTTTGTCTTTTTTGCTCCGGAGGTTGCCGAAAGCGAAAACAGGTGCTTTTGAGGATGGAGTCCGCAGGAAAGCAGAGAGGGCCAAATTGTCTGTGGCATTTGAAGAGGTTCCAGGAGGCAGTGAGAACCAGCATTACTTTTCCCCGCTGGCACCTTTGCTGTGGCAGCAAAAGCTGGACGTTTGTCTTTTTTGCTCCGGAGGCTGCCGAAAGCGAAAACAGGTGCTTTTGAGGATGGAGTCCGCAGGAAAGCAGAGAGGGCCAAATTGTCTGAGGCATTTGAAAGAGTTCCAGGAGGCAGTGAGAACCAGCATTACTTTTCCCCGCTGGCACCTTTGCTGTGGCAGCAAAAGCTGGACGTTTGTCTTTTTACCAACGGAGGGCGCCGAAAGTGAAAAAAGGCGCTTTTGAGGATAGAGTCCGCAGGAAAGCAGAGAGGGCCAAATTGTCAGGGGCATTTGAAAGGGTTCCAGGAGGCAGTGAGAACCAGCATTACTTTTCCCCGCTGGCACCTTTGCTGTGGCAGCAAAAGCTGGACGTTTGTTTTTTTTGCTCCGGAGGTTGCCAAAAGCGAAAACAGGTGCTTTTGAGGATGGAGTCCGCAGGAAAGCAGAGAGGGCCAAATTGTCTGGGGCATTTGAAGAGGTTCCAGGAGGCAGTGAGAACCAGCATTACTTTTCCCCGCTGGCACCTTTGCTGTGGCAGCAAAAGCTGGACGTTTGTCTTTTTTGCTCCGGAGGCTGCCGAAAGCGAAAACAGGTGCTTTTGAGGATAGACTTTTCAGGAAAGCAGAGAGGGCCAAATTGTCTGGGGCATTTGAAAGGGTTCCAGGAGGCAGTGAGAACCAGCATTACTTTTCCCCGCTGGCACCTTTGCTGTGCCAGCAAAAGCTGGACGTTTGTCTTTTTTTGCTCCGGAGGCTGCCGAAAGCGAAAATAGGTTCTTTTGAGGATGGAGTCCGCAGGAAAGCAGAGAGGGCCAAATTGTCTGGGGCATTTGAAAGGGTTCCAGGAGGCAGTGAGAACCAGCATTACTTTTCCCCGCTGGCACCTTTGCTGTGGCAGCAAAAGCTGGACGTTTGTCTTTTTTGCTCCGGAGGCTGCCGAAAGCAAAAACAGGTGCTTTTGAGGATGGAGTCCGCAGGAAAGCAGAGAGGGCCAAATTGTCTGGGGCATTTGAACAGGTTCCAGGAGGCAGTGAGAACCAGCATTACTTTTCCCCGCTGGCACCTTTGCTGTGGCAGCAAAAGCTGGACGTTTGTCTTTTTTGCTCCGGAGGCTGCCGAAAGCGAAAACAGGTGCTTTTGAGGATGGAGTCCGCAGGAAAGCAGAGAGGGCCAAATTGTCTGGGGCATTTGAAAGGGTTCCAGGAGGCAGTGAGAACCAGCATTACTTTTCCCCGCTGGCACCTTTGCTGTGGCAGCAAAAGCTGGACGTCTGTCTTTTTTGCTCCGGAGGCTGCCGAAAGCGAAAATAGGTGCTTTTGAGGATGGAGTCCGCAGGAAAGCAGAGAGGGCCAAATTGTCTGTGGCATTTGAAAGAGTTCCAGGAGGCAGTGAGAACCAGCATCACTTTTCCCCGCTGGCACCTTTGTGTGGCAGCAAAAGCTGGACGTTTGTCTTTTTACCACCGGAGGGCGCCGAAAGTGAAAAAAGGCGCTTTTGAGGATAGAGTCCGCAGGAAAGCAGAGAGGGCTTAATTGTCTGGGGCATTTGAAAGGGTTCCAGGAGGCAGTGAGAACCAGCATTACTTTTCCCCGCTGGCACCTTTGCTGTGGCAGCAAAAGCTGGACGTTTGTCTTTTTTGCTCCGGAGGTTGCCGAAAGCGAAAACAGGTGCTTTTGAGGATGGAGTCCGCAGGAAAGCAGAGAGGGCCAAATTGTCTGGGGCATTTGAAGAGGTTCCAGGAGGCAGTGAGAACCAGCATTACTTTTCCCCGCTGGCACCTTTGCTGTGGCAGCAAAAGCTGGACGTTTGTCTTTTTTGCTCCGGAGGCTGCCGAAAGCGAAAACAGGTGCTTTTGAGGATGGAGTCCGCAGGAAAGCAGAGAGGGCCAAATTGTCTGTGGCATTTGAAAGGGTTCCAGGAGGCAGTGAGAACCAGCAATACTTTTCCCCGCTGGCACCTTTGCTGTGGCAGCAAAAGCTGGACGTTTGTCTTTTTTGCTCCGGAGGTTGCCGAAAGCGAAAACAGGTGCTTTTGAGGATGGAGTCCGCAGGAAAGCAGAGAGGGCCAAATTGTCTGGGGCATTTGAAAGGGTTCCAGGAGGCAGTGAGAACCAGCATTACTTTTCCCCGCTGGCACCTTTGCTGTGGCAGCAAAAGCTGGACGTTTGTCTTTTTTGCTCCGGAGGCTGCCGAAAGCGAAAACAGGTGCTTTTGAGGATAGACTTTTCAGGAAAGCAGAGAGGGCCAAATTGTCTGTGGCATTTGAAAGGGTTCCAGGAGGCAGTGAGAACCAGCATTACTTTTCCCCGCTGGCACCTTTGCTGTGGCAGCAAAAGCTGGACGTTTGTCTTTTTTGCTCCGGAGGCTGCCGAAAGCGAAAACAGCTGCTTTTGAGGATGGAGTCCGCAGGAAAGCAGAGAGGGCCAAATTGTCTGTGGCATTTGAAAGGGTTCCAGGAGGCAGTGAGAACCAGCATTACTTTTCCCCGCTGGCACCTTTGCTGTGGCAGCAAAAGCTGGACGTTTGTCTTTTTTGCTCATGAGGTTGCCGAAAGCGAAAACAGGTGCTTTTGAGGATGGAGTCCGCAGGAAAGCAGAGAGGGCCAAAATGTCTGTGGCATTTGAAGAGGTTCCAGGAGGCAGTGAGAACCAGCATTACTTTTCCCCGCTGGCACGTTTGCTGTGGCAGCAAAAGCTGGACGTTTGTCTTTTTTGCTCCGGAGGCTGCCGAAAGCGAAAACAGGTGCTTTTGAGGATGGAGTCCGCAGGAAAGCAGAGAGAGCCAAATTGTCTGGGGCATTTGAAGGAGTTCCAGGAGGCAGTGAGAACCAGCATTACTTTTCCCCGCTGGCACGTTTGCTGTGGCAGCAAAAGCTGGACGTTTGTCTTTTTTGCTCCGGAGGCTGCCGAAAGCGAAAACAGGTGCTTTTGAGGATGGAGTCCGCAGGAAAGCAGAGAGGGCCAAATTGTCTGTGGCATTTGAAAGGGTTCCAGGAGGCAGTGAGAACCAGCATTACTTTTCCCCGCTGGCACCTTTGCTGTGGCAGCAAAAGCTGGACGTTTGTCTTTTTTGCTCCGGAGGCTGCCGAAAGCGAAAACAGGTGCTTTTGAGGATGGAGTCCACAGGAAAGCAGAGAGGGCCAAATTGTCTGTGGCATTTGAAAGGGTTCCAGGAGGCAGTGAGAACCAGCATTACTTTTCCCCGCTGGCACCTTTGCTGTGGCAGCAAAAGCTGGACGTTTGTCTTTTTTGCTCCGGAGGCTGCCGAAAGCGAAAACAGGTGCTTTTGAGGATGGAGTCCGCAGGAAAGCAGAGAGGGCCAAATTGTCTGGGGCATTTGAAAGGGTTCCAGGAGGCAGTGAGAACCAGCATTACTTTTCCCCGCTGGCACCTTTGCTGTGGCAGCAAAAGCTGGACGTTTGTCTTTTTTGCTCCGGAGGTTGCCAAAAGCGAAAACAGGTGCTTTTGAGGATGGAGTCCGCAGGAAAGCAGAGAGGGCCAAATTGTCTGGGGCATTTGAAGAGGTTCCAGGAGGCAGTGAGAACCAGCATTACTTTTCCCCGCTGGCACCTTTGCTGTGGCAGCAAAAGCTGGACGTTTGTCTTTTTTGCTCCGGAGGCTGCCGAAAGCAAAAACAGGTGCTTTTGAGGATGGAGTCCGCAGGAAAGCAGAGAGGGCCAAATTGTCTGTGGCATTTGAAAGGGTTCCAGGAGGCAGTGAGAACCAGCATTACTTTTCCCCGCTGGCACCTTTGCTGTGGCAGCAAAAGCTGGACGTTTGTCTTTTTTGCTCCGGAGGCTGCCGAAAGCGAAAACAGGTGCTTTTGAGGATGGAGTCCGCAGGAAAGCAGAGAGGGCCAAATTGTCTGGGGCATTTGAAAGGGTTCCAGGAGGCAGTGAGAACCAGCATTACTTTTCCCCGCTGGCACCTTTGCTGTGGCAGCAAAAGCTGGACGTTTGTCTTTTTTGCTCCGGAGGCTGCCGAAAGCGAAAACAGGTGCTTTTGAGGATGGAGTCCGCAGGAAAGCAGAGAGGGCCAAATTGTCTGTGGCATTTGAAAGGGTTCCAGGAGGCAGTGAGAACCAGTATTACTTTTCCCCGCTGGCATCTTTGCTGTGGCAGCAAAAGCTGGACGTTTGTCTTTTTTGCTCCGGAGGTTGCCGAAAGCGAAAACAGGTGCTTTTGAGGATGGAGTCCGCAGGAAAGCAGAGAGGGCCAAATTGTCTGTGGCATTTGAAAGGGTTCCAGGAGGCAGTGAGAACCAGCATTACTTTTCCCCGCTGGCACCTTTGCTGTGGCAGCAAAAGCTGGACGTTTGTCTTTTTTGCTCCGGAGGTTGCCAAAAGCGAAAACAGGTGCTTTTGAGGATGGAGTCCGCAGGAAAGCAGAGAGGGCAAAATTGTCTGGGGCATTTGAAGAGGTTCCAGGAGGCAGTGAGAACCAGCATTACTTTTCCCCGCTGGCACCTTTGCTGTGGCAGCAAAAGCTGGACGTTTGTCTTTTTTGCTCCGGAGGCTGCCGAAAGCAAAAACAGGTGCTTTTGAGGATGGAGTCCGCAGGAAAGCAGAGAGGGCCAAATTGTCTGGGGCATTTGAAAGGGTTCCAGGAGGCAGTGAGAACCAGCATTACTTTTCTTCTCTGGCACCTTTGTTGTGGCAGCAAAAGCTGGACGTTTGTCTTTTTTGCTCCGGAGGCTGCCGAAAGCGAAAACAGGTGCTTTTGAGGATGGAGTCCGCAGGAAAGCAGAGAGGGCCAAATTGTCTGTGGCATTTGAAAGGGTTCCAGGAGGCAGTGAGAACCAGCATTACTTTTCCCCGCTGGCACCTTTGCTGTGGCAGCAAAAGCTGGACGTTTGTCTTTTTTGCTCCGGAGGCTGCTGAAAGCGAAAACAGGTGCTTTTGAGGATGGAGTCCGCAGGAAAGCAGAGAGGGCCAAATTGTCTGGGGCATTTGAAAGGGTTCCAGGAGGCAGTGAGAACCAGCATTACTTTTCCCCGCTGGCATCTTTGCTGTGGCAGCAAAAGCTGGACGTTTGTCTTTTTTGCTCCGGAGGTTGCCAAAAGCGAAAACAGGTGCTTTTGAGGATGGAGTCCGCAGGAAAGCAGAGAGGGCCAAATTGTCTGTGGCATTTGAAAGAGTTCCAGGAGGCAGTGAGAACCAGCATTACTTTTCCCTGCTGGCACCTTTGCTGTGGCAGCAAAAGCTGGACGTTTGTCTTTTTTGCTCCGGAGGGCGCCGAAAGCAAAAACAGGTGCTTTTGAGGATGGAGTCCGCAGGAAAGCAGAGAGGGCCAAATTGTCTGTGGCATTTGAAAGGGTTCCAGGAGGCTGTGAGAACCAGCATTACTTTTCCCCGCTGGCACCTTTGCTGTGGCAGCAAAAGCTGGACGTTTGTCTTTTTTGCTCCGGAGGTTGCCGAAAGCGAAAACAGGTGCTTTTGAGGATGGAGTCCGCAGGAAAGCAGAGAGGGCCAAATTGTCTGGGGCATTTGAAGAGGTTCCAGGAGGCAGTGAGAACCAGCATTACTTTTCCCCGCTGGCACCTTTGCTGTGGCAGCAAAAGCTGGACGTTTGTCTTTTTTGCTCCGGAGGCTGCCGAAAGCGAAAACAGGTGCTTTTGAGGATGGAGTCCGCAGGAAAGCAGAGAGGGCCAAATTGTCTGTGGCATTTGAAAGAGTTCCAGGAGGCAGTGAGAACCAGCATTACTTTTCCCCGCTGGCACCTTTGCTGTGGCAGCAAAAGCTGGACGTTTGTCTTTTTTGCTCCGGAGGGCGCCGAAAGCAAAAACAGGTGCTTTTGAGGATGGAGTCCGCAGGAAAGCAGAGAGGGCCAAATTGTCTGTGGCATTTGAAAGGGTTCCAGGAGGCTGTGAGAACCAGCATTACTTTTCCCCGCTGGCACCTTTGCTGTGGCAGCAAAAGCTGGACGTTTGTCTTTTTTGCTCCGGAGGCTGCCGAAAGCGAAAACAGGTGCTTTTGAGGATGGAGTCCGCAGGAAAGCAGAGAGGGCCAACTTGTCTGGGGCATTTGAAAGGGTTCCAGGAGGCAGTGAGAACGAGCATTACTTTTCCCCGCGGGCACCTTTGCTGTGGCAGCAAAAGCTGGACGTTTGTCTTTTTTGCTCCGGAGGTTGCCAAAAGCGAAAACAGGTGCTTTTGAGGATAGAGTCCGCAGGAAAGCAGAGAGGGCCAAATTGTCTGGGGCATTTGAAGAGGTTCCAGGAGGCAGTGAGAACCAGCATTACTTTTCCCCGCTGGCACCTTTGCTGTGGCAGCAAAAGCTGGACGTTTGTCTTTTTTGCTCCGGAGGCTGCCGAAAGTGAAAAAAAGCGCTTTTGAGGATAGAGTCCGCAGGAAAGCAGAGAGGGCTTAATTGTCTGGGGCATTTGAAAGGGTTCCAGGAGGCAGTGAGAACCAGCATTACTTTTCCCCGCTGGCACCTTTGCTGTGGCAGCAAAAGCTGGACGTTTGTCTTTTTTGCTCCGGAGGCTGCCGAAAGCGAAAACAGCTCCTTTTGAGGATGGAGTCCGCAGGAAAGCAGAGAGGGCCAAATTGTCTGTGGCATTTGAAGAGGTTCCAGGAGGCAGTGAGAACCAGCATTACTTTTCCCCGCTGGCACCTTTGCTGTGGCAGCAAAAGCTGGACGTTTGTCTTTTTTGCTCCGGAGGCTGCCGAAAGCGAAAACAGGTGCTTTTGAGGATGGAGTCCGCAGGAAAGCAGAGAGGGCCAAATTGTCTGGGGCATTTGAAAGGGTTCCAGGAGGCAGTGAGAACCAGCATTACTTTTCCCCTCTGGCACCTTTGCTGTGGCAGCAAAAGCTGGACGTTTGTCTTTTTTGCTCCGGAGGCTGCCGAAAGCGAAAACAGGTGCTTTTGAGGATGGAGTCCGCAGGAAAGCAGAGAGGGCCAAATTGTCTGGGGCATTTGAAAGGGTTCCAGGAGGCAGTGAGAACCAGCATTACTTTTCCCCGCTGGCACCTTTGCTGTGGCAGCAAAAGCTGGACGTTTGTCTTTTTTGCTCCGGAGGTTGCCGAAAGCGAAAACAGGTGCTTTTGAGGATGGAGTCCGCAGGAAAGCAGAGAGGGCCAAATTGTCTGTGGCATTTGAAAGGGTTCCAGGAGGCAGTGAGAACCAGCATTACTTTTCCCCGCTGGCACCTTTGCTGTGGCAGCAAAAGCTGGACGTTTGTCTTTTTTGCTCCGGAGGCTGCCGAAAGCGAAAACAGGTGCTTTTGAGGATGGAGTCCGCAGGAAAGCAGAGAGGGCCAAATTGTCTGTGGCATTTGAAAGGGTTCCAGGAGGCAGTGAGAACCAGCATTACTTTTCCCCGCTGGCACGTTTGCTGTGGCAGCAAAAGCTGGACGTTTGTCTTTTTTGCTCCGGAGGTTGCCGAAAGCGAAAACAGGTGCTTTTGAGGATGGAGTCCGCAGGAAAGCAGAGAGGGCCAAATTGTCTGGGGCATTTGAAAGGGTTCCAGGAGGCAGTGAGAACCAGCATTACTTTTCCCCGCTGGCACCTTTGCTGTGGCAGCAAAAGCTGGACGTTTGTCTTTTTTGCTCCGGAGGCTGCCGAAAGCGAAAACAGGTGCTTTTGAGGATGGAGTCCGCAGGAAAGCAGAGAGGGCCAAATTGTCTGTGGCATTTGAAAGGGTTCCAGGAGGCAGTGAGAACGAGCATTACTTTTCCCCGCTGGCACCTTTGCTGTGGCAGCAAAAGCTGGACGTTTGTCTTTTTTGCTCCGGAGGCTGCCGAAAGCGAAAACAGGTGCTTTTGAGGATGGAGTCCGCAGGAAAGCAGAGAGGGCCAAATTGTCTGTGGCATTTGAAAGAGTTCCAGGAGGCAGTGAGAACCAGCATTACTTTTCCCCGCTGGCACCTTTGCTGTGGCAGCAAAAGCTGGACGTTTGTCTTTTTTGCTCATGAGGTTGCCGAAAGCGAAAACAGGTGCTTTTGAGGATGGAGTCCGCAGGAAAGCAGAGAGGACCAAAATGTCTGTGGCATTTGAAGAAGTTCCAGGAGGCAGTGAGAACCAGCATTACTTTTCCCCGCTGGCACCTTTGCTGTGGCAGCAAAAGCTGGACGTTTGTCTTTTTTGCTCCGGAGGCTGCCGAAAGCGAAAACAGGTGCTTTTGAGGATAGAGTCCGCAGGAAAGCAGAGAGGGCCAAATTGTCTGGGGCATTTGAAGAGGTTCCAGGAGGCAGTGAGAACCAGCATTACTTTTCCCCGCTGGCACCTTTGCTGTGGCAGCAAAACCTGGACGTTTGTCTTTTTACCACCGGAGGGCGCCGAAAGTGAAAAAAAGCGCTTTTGAGGATAGAGTCCGCAGGAAAGCAGAGAGGGCTTAATTGTCTGGGGCATTTGAAAGGGTTCCAGGAGGCAGTGAGAACCAGCATTACTTTTCCCCGCTGGCACCTTTGCTGTGGCAGCAAAAGCTGGACGTTTGTCTTTTTTGCTCCGGAGGTTGCCAAAAGCGAAAACAGGTGCTTTTGAGGATGGAGTCCGCAGGAAAGCAGAGAGGGCCAAATTGTCTGGGGCATTTGAAAGGGTTCCAGGAGGCAGTGAGAACCAGCATTACTTTTCCCCGCTGGCACCTTTGCTGTGGCAGCAAAAGCTGGACGTTTGTCTTTTTTGCTCCGGAGGCTGCCGAAAGCGAAAACAGGTGCTTTTGAGGATGGAGTCCGCAGGAAAGCAGAGAGGGCCAAATTGTCTGGGGCATTTGAAAGGGTTCCAGGAGGCAGTGAGAACCAGCATTACTTTTCCCCGCGGGCACCTTTGCTGTGGCAGCAAAAGCTGGACGTTTGTCTTTTTTGCTCCGGAGGTTGCCAAAAGCGAAAACAGGTGCTTTTGAGGATAGAGTCCGCAGGAAAGCAGAGAGGGCCAAATTGTCTGGGGCATTTGAAGAGGTTTCAGGAGGCAGTGAGAACCAGCATTACTTTTCCCCGCTGGCACCTTTGCTGTGGCAGCAAAAGCTGGACGTTTGTCTTTTTTGCTCCGGAGGCTGCCGAAAGTGAAAAAAAGCGATTTTGAGGATAGAGTCCGCAGGAAAGCAGAGAGGGCTTAATTGTCTGGGGCATTTGAAGAGGTTCCAGGAGGCAGTGAGAACCAGCATTACTTTTCCCTGCTGGCACCTTTGCTGTGGCAGGAAAACCTGGACGTTTGTCTTTTTTGCTCCGGAGGGCGCCGAAAGCAAAAATAGGTGCTTTTGAGGATGGAGTCCGCAGGAAAGCAGAGAGGGCCAAATTGTCTGTGGCATTTGAAAGAGTTCCAGGAGGCAGTGAGAACCAGCATTACTTTTCCCCGCTGGCACCTTTGCTGTGGCAGCAAAAGCTGGACGTTTGTCTTTTTTGCTCCGGAGGCTGCCGAAAGCGAAAACAGGTGCTTTTGAGGATGGAGTCCGCAGGAAAGCAGAGAGGGCCAAATTGTCTGGGGCATTTGAAGAGGTTCCAGGAGGCAGTGAGAACCAGCATTACTTTTCCCCGCTGGCACCTTTGTTGTGGCAGCAAAAGCTGGACGTTTGTCTTTTTTGCTCCGGAGGCTGCCGAAAGCGAAAACAGGTGCTTTTGAGGATGGAGTCCGCAGGAAAGCAGAGAGGGCCAAATTGTCTGTGGCATTTGAAAGGGTTCCAGGAGGCAGTGAGAACCAGCATTACTTTTCCCCGCTGGCACCTTTGCTGTGGCAGCAAAAGCTGGACGTTAGTCTTTTTACCACCGGAGGGCGCCGAAAGTGAAAAAAGGAGCTTTTGAGGATAGAGTCCGCAGGAAAGCAGAGAGGGCCAAATTGTCTGGGGCATTTGAAAGGGTTCCAGGAGGCACTGAGAACCAGCATTACTTTTCCCCGCTGGCACCTTTGCTGTGGCAGCAAAAGCTGGACGTTTGTCTTTTTTGCTCCGGAGGCTGCCGAAAGCGAAAACAGCTGCTTTTGAGGATGGAGTCCGCAGGAAAGCAGAGAGGGCCAAATTGTCTGTGGCATTTGAAGAGGTTCCAGGAGGCAGTGAGAACCAGCATTACTTTTCCCCGCTGGCACCTTTGCTGTGGCAGCAAAAGCTGGACGTTTGTCTTTTTTGCTCCGGAGGCTGCCGAAAGCGAAAACAGGTGCTTTTGAGGATGGAGTCCGCAGGAAAGCAGAGAGGGCCAAATTGTCTGGGGCATTTGAAAGGGTTCCAGGAGGCAGTGAGAACCAGCATTACTTTTCCCCTCTGGCACCTTTGCTGTGGCAGCAAAAGCTGGACGTTTGTCTTTTTTGCTCCGGAGGCTGCCGAAAGCGAAAACAGGTGCTTTTGAGGATGGAGTCCGCAGGAAAGCAGAGAGGGCCAAATTGTCTGGGGCATTTGAAAGGGTTCCAGGAGGCAGTGAGAACCAGCATTACTTTTCCCCGCTGGCACCTTTGCTGTGGCAGCAAAAGCTGGACGTTTGTCTTTTTTGCTCCGGAGGTTGCCGAAAGCGAAAACAGGTGCTTTTGAGGATGGAGTCCGCAGGAAAGCAAAGAGGGCCAAATTGTCTGGGGCATTTGAAGAGGTTCCAGGAGGCAGTGAGAACCAGCATTACTTTTCCCCGCTGGCACCTTTGCTGTGGCAGCAAAAGCTGGACGTTTGTCTTTTTTGCTCCGGAGGCTGCCGAAAGCGAAAACAGGTGCTTTTGAGGATGGAGTCCGCAGGAAAGCAGAGAGGGCCAAATTGTCTGTGGCATTTGAAAGGGTTCCAGGAGGCAGTGAGAACCAGCATTACTTTTCCCCGCTGGCACCTTTGCTGTGGCAGCAAAAGCTGGACGTTTGTCTTTTTTGCTCCGGAGGTTGCCGAAAGCGAAAACAGGTGCTTTTGAGGATGGAGTCCGCAGGAAAGCAGAGAGGGCCAAATTGTCTGGGGCATTTGAAAGGGTTCCAGGAGGCAGTGAGAACCAGCATTACTTTTCCCCGCTGGCACCTTTGCTGTGGCAGCAAAAGCTGGACGTTTGTCTTTTTTGCTCCGGAGGCTGCCGAAAGCGAAAACAGGTGCTTTTGAGGATGGAGTCCGCAGGAAAGCAGAGAGGGCCAAATTGTCTGTGGAATTTGAAAGGGTTCCAGGAGGCAGTGAGAACCAGCATTACTTTTCCCCGCTGGCACCTTTGCTGTGGCAGCAAAAGCTGGACGTTTGTCTTTTTTGCTCCGGAGGCTGCCGAAAGCGAAAACAGGTGCTTTTGAGGATAGAGTCCGCAGGAAAGCAGAGAGGGCCAAATTGTCTGGGGCATTTGAAGAGGTTCCAGGAGGCAGTGAGAACCAGCATTACTTTTCCCCGCTGGCACCTTTGCTGTGGCAGCAAAACCTGGACGTTTGTCTTTTTACCACCGGAGGGCGCCGAAAGTGAAAAAAAGCGCTTTTGAGGATAGAGTCCGCAGGAAAGCAGAGAGGGCTTAATTGTCTGGGGCATTTGAAAGGGTTCCAGGAGGCAGTGAGAACCAGCATTACTTTTCCCCGCTGGCACCTTTGCTGTGGCAGCAAAAGCTGGACGTTTGTCTTTTTTGCTCCGGAGGTTGCCAAAAGCGAAAACAGGTGCTTTTGAGGATGGAGTCCGCAGGAAAGCAGAGAGGGCCAAATTGTCTGGGGCATTTGAAAGGGTTCCAGGAGGCAGTGAGAACCAGCATTACTTTTCCCCGCTGGCACCTTTGCTGTGGCAGCAAAAGCTGGACGTTTGTCTTTTTTGCTCCGGAGGCTGCCGAAAGCGAAAACAGGTGCTTTTGAGGATGGAGTCCGCAGGAAAGCAGAGAGGGCCAAATTGTCTGTGGCATTTGAAAGGGTTCCAGGAGGCAGTGAGAACCAGCATTACTTTTCCCCGCTGGCACCTTTGCTGTGGCAGCAAAAGCTGGACGTTTGTCTTTTTTGCTCCGGAGGTTGCCGAAAGCGAAAACAGGTGCTTTTGAGGATGGAGTCCGCAGGAAAGCAGAGAGGGCCAAATTGTCTGGGGCATTTGAAAGGGTTCCAGGAGGCAGTGAGAACCAGCATTACTTTTCCCCGCTGGCACCTTTGCTGTGGCAGCAAAAGCTGGACGTTTGTCTTTTTTGCTCCGGAGGCTGCCGAAAGCGAAAACAGGTGCTTTTGAGGATAGAGTCCGCAGGAAAGCAGAGAGGGCCAAATTGTCTGGGGCATTTGAAGAGGTTCCAGGAGGCAGTGAGAACCAGCATTACTTTTCCCCGCTGGCACCTTTGCTGTGGCAGCAAAACCTGGACGTTTGTCTTTTTACCACCGGAGGGCGCCGAAAGTGAAAAAAAGCGCTTTTGAGGATAGAGTCCGCAGGAAAGCAGAGAGGGCTTAATTGTCTGGGGCATTTGAAAGGGTTCCAGGAGGCAGTGAGAACCAGCATTACTTTTCCCCGCTGGCACCTTTGCTGTGGCAGCAAAAGCTGGACGTTTGTCTTTTTTGCTCCGGAGGTTGCCAAAAGCGAAAACAGGTGCTTTTGAGGATGGAGTCCGCAGGAAAGCAGAGAGGGCCAAATTGTCTGGGGCATTTGAAAGGGTTCCAGGAGGCAGTGAGAACCAGCATTACTTTTCCCCGCTGGCACCTTTGCTGTGGCAGCAAAAGCTGGACGTTTGTCTTTTTTGCTCCGGAGGCTGCCGAAAGCGAAAACAGGTGCTTTTGAGGATGGAGTCCGCAGGAAAGCAGAGAGGGCCAAATTGTCTGTGGCATTTGAAAGGGTTCCAGGAGGCAGTGAGAACCAGCATTACTTTTCCCCGCTGGCACCTTTGCTGTGGCAGCAAAAGCTGGACGTTTGTCTTTTTTGCTCCGGAGGTTGCCGAAAGCGAAAACAGGTGCTTTTGAGGATGGAGTCCGCAGGAAAGCAGAGAGGGCCAAATTGTCTGGGGCATTTGAAAGGGTTCCAGGAGGCAGTGAGAACCAGCATTACTTTTCCCCGCTGGCACCTTTGTTGTGGCAGCAAAAGCTGGACGTTTGTCTTTTTTGCTCCGGAGGCTGCCGAAAGCGAAAACAGGTGCTTTTGAGGATAGACTTTTCAGGAAAGCAGAGAGGGCCAAATTGTCTGGGGCATTTGAAAGGGTTCCAGGAGGCAGTGAGAACCAGCATTACTTTTCCCCGCTGGCACCTTTGTTGTGGCAGCAAAAGCTGGACGTTTGTCTTTTTTGCTCCGGAGGCTGCCGAAAGCGAAAACAGGTGCTTTTGAGGATGGAGTCCGCAGGAAAGCAGAGAGGGCCAAATTGTCTGTGGCATTTGAAAGGGTTCCAGGAGGCAGTGAGAACCAGCATTACTTTTCCCCGCTGGCACCTTTGCTGTGGCAGCAAAAGCTGGACGTTTGTCTTTTTTGCTCCGGAGGCTGCCGAAAGCGAAAACAGGTGCTTTTGAGGATGGAGTCCGCAGGAAAGCAGAGAGGGCCAAATTGTCTGTGGCATTTGAAAGAGTTCCAGGA
The DNA here is from genome assembly GCF_965231255.1 of Vanellus vanellus. Lineage (NCBI taxonomy): Eukaryota > Metazoa > Chordata > Aves > Charadriiformes > Charadriidae > Vanellus > Vanellus vanellus. Next base: position 34,812 of record NW_028127716.1, on the reverse strand, counting down.
GGCAGTGAGAACCAGCATTACTTTTCCCCGCTGGCACCTTTGTTGTGGCAGCAAAAGCTGGACGTTTGTCTTTTTTGCTCCGGAGGCTGCCGAAAGCGAAAACAGGTGCTTTTGAGGATGGAGTCCGCAGGAAAGCAGAGAGGGCCAAATTGTCTGGGGCATTTGAAAGGGTTCCAGGAGGCAGTGAGAACCAGCATTACTTTTCCCCGCTGGCACCTTTGCTGTGGCAGCAAAAGCTGGACGTTTGTCTTTTTTGCTCCGGAGGTTGCCGAAAGCGAAAAAAGGTGCTTTTGAGGATGGAGTCCGCAGGAAAGCAGAGAGGGCCAAATTGTCTGTGGCATTTGAAAGGGTTCCAGGAGGCAGTGAGAACCAGCATTACTTTTCCCCGCTGGCACCTTTGCTGTGGCAGCAAAAGCTGGACGTTTGTCTTTTTTGCTCCGGAGGCTGCCGAAAGCGAAAACAGGTGCTTTTGAGGATGGAGTCCGCAGGAAAGCAGAGAGGGCCAAATTGTCTGTGGCATTTGAAAGGGTTCCAGGAGGCACTGAGAACCAGCATTACTTTTCCCCGCTGGCACCTTTGCTGTGGCAGCAAAAGCTGGACGTTTGTCTTTTTTGCTCCGGAGGCTGCCGAAAGCGAAAACAGGTGCTTTTGAGGATGGAGTCCGCAGGAAAGCAGAGAGGGCCAAATTGTCTGGGGCATTTGAAAGGGTTCCAGGAGGCAGTGAGAACCAGCATTACTTTTCCCCGCTGGCACCTTTGTTGTGGCAGCAAAAGCTGGACGTTTGTCTTTTTTGCTCCGGAGGCTGCCGAAAGCGAAAACAGGTGCTTTTGAGGATGGAGTCCGCAGGAAAGCAGAGAGGGCCAAATTGTCTGGGGCATTTGAAAGGGTTCCAGGAGGCAGTGAGAACCAGCATTACTTTTCCCCGCTGGCACCTTTGCTGTGGCAGCAAAAGCTGGACGTTTGTCTTTTTTGCTCCGGAGGCTGCCGAAAGCGAAAACAGGTGCTTTTGAGGATGGAGTCCGCAGGAAAGCAGAGAGGGCCAAATTGTCTGTGGCATTTGAAAGAGTTCCAGGAGGCAGTGAGAACCAGCATTACTTTTCCCCGCTGGCACCTTTGCTGTGGCAGCAAAAGCTGGACGTTTGTCTTTTTTGCTCCGGAGGCTGCCGAAAGCGAAAACAGGTGCTTTTGAGGATGGAGTCCGCAGGAAAGCAGAGAGGACCAAGTTGTCTGGGGCATTTGAAGAGGTTCCAGGAGGCAGTGAGAACCAGCATTACTTTTCCCCGCTGGCACCTTTGCTGTGGCAGCAAAAGCTGGACGTTTGTCTTTTTTGCTCCGGAGGCTGCCGAAAGCAAAAACAGGTGCTTTTGAGGATGGAGTCCGCAGGAAAGCAGAGAGGGCCAAATTGTCTGTGGCATTTGAAAGGGTTCCAGGAGGCACTGAGAACCAGCATTACTTTTCCCCGCTGGCACCTTTGCTGTGGCAGCAAAAGCTGGACGTTTGTCTTTTTTGCTCCGGAGGCTGCCGAAAGCGAAAACAGGTGCTTTTGAGGATGGAGTCCGCAGGAAAGCAGAGAGGGCCAAATTGTCTGGGGCATTTGAAAGGGTTCCAGGAGGCAGTGAGAACCAGCATTACTTTTCCCCGCTGGCACCTTTGCTGTGGCAGCAAAAGCTGGACGTTTGTCTTTTTTGCTCCGGAGGCTGCCGAAAGCGAAAACAGGTGCTTTTGAGGATGGAGTCCGCAGGAAAGCAGAGAGGGCCAAATTGTCTGGGGCATTTGAAAGGGTTCCAGGAGGCAGTGAGAACCAGCATTACTTTTCCCCGCTGGCACCTTTGTTGTGGCAGCAAAAGCTGGACGTTTGTCTTTTTTGCTCCGGAGGCTGCCGAAAGCGAAAACAGGTGCTTTTGAGGATGGAGTCCGCAGGAAAGCAGAGAGGGCCAAATTGTCTGTGGCATTTGAAAGGGTTCCAGGAGGCAGTGAGAACCAGCATTACTTTTCCCCGCTGGCACCTTTGCTGTGGCAGCAAAAGCTGGACGTTTGTCTTTTTTGCTCCGGAGGCTGCCGAAAGCGAAAACAGGTGCTTTTGAGGATGGAGTCCGCAGGAAAGCAGAGAGGGCCAAATTGTCTGTGGCATTTGAAAGAGTTCCAGGAGGCAGTGAGAACCAGCATTACTTTTCCCCGCTGGCACCTTTGCTGTGGCAGCAAAAGCTGGACGTTTGTCTTTTTTGCTCCGGAGGCTGCCGAAAGCGAAAACAGGTGCTTTTGAGGATGGAGTCCGCAGGAAAGCAGAGAGGGCCAAATTGTCTGGGGCATTTGAAGAGGTTCCAGGAGGCAGTGAGAACCAGCATTACTTTTCCCCGCTGGCACCTTTGCTGTGGCAGCAAAAGCTGGACGTTTGTCTTTTTTGCTCCGGAGGCTGCCGAAAGCAAAAACAGGTGCTTTTGAGGATGGAGTCCGCAGGAAAGCAGAGAGGGCCAAATTGTCTGTGGCATTTGAAAGGGTTCCAGGAGGCAGTGAGAACCAGCATTACTTTTCCCCGCTGGCACCTTTGCTGTGGCAGCAAAAGCTGGACGTTTGTCTTTTTTGCTCCGGAGGCTGCCGAAAGCGAAAACAGGTGCTTTTGAGGATGGAGTCCGCAGGAAAGCAGAGAGGGCCAAATTGTCTGTGGCATTTGAAAGGGTTCCAGGAGGCAGTGAGAACCAGCATTACTTTTCCCCGCTGGCACCTTTGCTGTGGCAGCAAAAGCTGGACGTTTGTCTTTTTTGCTCCGGAGGCTGCCGAAAGCGAAAACAGGTGCTTTTGAGGATGGAGTCCACAGGAAAGCAGAGAGGGCCAAATTGTCTGTGGCATTTGAAAGGGTTCCAGGAGGCAGTGAGAACCAGCATTACTTTTCCCCGCTGGCACCTTTGCTGTGGCAGCAAAAGCTGGACGTTTGTCTTTTTTGCTCCGGAGGCTGCCGAAAGCGAAAACAGGTGCTTTTGAGGATGGAGTCCGCAGGAAAGCAGAGAGGGCCAAATTGTCTGGGGCATTTGAAAGGGTTCCAGGAGGCAGTGAGAACCAGCATTACTTTTCCCCGCTGGCACCTTTGCTGTGGCAGCAAAAGCTGGACGTTTGTCTTTTTTGCTCCGGAGGCTGCCGAAAGCAAAAACAGGTGCTTTTGAGGATGGAGTCCGCAGGAAAGCAGAGAGGGCCAAATTGTCTGGGGCATTTGAACAGGTTCCAGGAGGCAGTGAGAACCAGCATTACTTTTCCCCGCTGGCACCTTTGCTGTGGCAGCAAAAGCTGGACGTTTGTCTTTTTACCACCGGAGGGCGCCGAAAGTGAAAAAAGGCGCTTTTGAGGATAGAGTCCGCAGGAAAGCAGAGAGGGCCAAATTGTCAGGGGCATTTGAAGAGGTTCCAGGAGGCAGTGAGAACGAGCATTACTTTTCCCCGCTGGCACCTTTGCTGTGGCAGCAAAAGCTGGACGTTTGTCTTTTTTGCTCCGGAGGCTGCCGAAAGCGAAAACAGGTGCTTTTGAGGATGGAGTCCGCAGGAAAGCAGGGAGGGCCAAATTGTCTGTGGCATTTGAAAGGGTTCCAGGAGGCAGTGAGAACCAGCATTACTTTTCCCCGCTGGCACCTTTGCTGTGGCAGCAAAAGCTGGACGTTTGTCTTTTTTGCTCCGGAGGCTGCCGAAAGCGAAAACAGGTGCTTTTGAGGATGGAGTCCGCAGGAAAGCAGAGAGGGCCAAATTGTCTGGGGCATTTGAAAGGGTTCCAGGAGGCAGTGAGAACCAGCATTACTTTTCCCCGCTGGCACCTTTGCTGTGGCAGCAAAAGCTGGACGTTTGTCTTTTTTGCTCCGGAGGTTGCCGAAAGCGAAAAAAGGTGCTTTTGAGGATGGAGTCCGCAGGAAAGCAGAGAGGGCCAAATTGTCTGTGGCATTTGAAAGGGTTCCAGGAGGCAGTGAGAACCAGCATTACTTTTCCCCGTTGGCACCTTTGCTGTGGCAGCAAAAGCTGGACGTTTGTCTTTTTTGCTCCGGAGGCTGCCGAAAGCGAAAACAGGTGCTTTTGAGGATGGAGTCCGCAGGAAAGCAGACAGGGCCAAATTGTCTGTGGCATTTGAAAGGGTTCCAGGAGGCAGTGAGAACCAGCATTACTTTTCCCCGTTGGCACCTTTGCTGTGGCAGCAAAAGCTGGACGTTTGTCTTTTTTGCTCCGGAGGCTGCCGAAAGCGAAAACAGGTGCTTTTGAGGATGGAGTCCGCAGGAAAGCAGAGAGGGCCAAATTGTCTGGGGCATTTGAAAGGGTTCCAGGAGGCAGTGAGAACCAGCATTACTTTTCCCCGCTGGCACCTTTGTTGTGGCAGCAAAAGCTGGACGTTTGTCTTTTTTGCTCCGGAGGCTGCCGAAAGCGAAAACAGGTGCTTTTGAGGATGGAGTCCGCAGGAAAGCAGAGAGGGCCAAATTGTCTGGGGCATTTGAAAGGGTTCCAGGAGGCAGTGAGAACCAGCATTACTTTTCCCCGCTGGCACCTTTGCTGTGGCAGCAAAAGCTGGACGTTTGTCTTTTTTGCTCCGGAGGCTGCCGAAAGCGAAAAAAGGTGCTTTTGAGGATGGAGTCCGCAGGAAAGCAGAGAGGGCCAAATTGTCTGGGGCATTTGAAGAGGTTCCAGGAGGCAGTGAGAACCAGCATTACTTTTCCCCGCTGGCACCTTTGCTGTGGCAGCAAAAGCTGGACGTTTGTCTTTTTTGCTCCGGAGGCTGCCGAAAGCAAAAACAGGTGCTTTTGAGGATGGAGTCCGCAGGAAAGCAGACAGGGCCAAATTGTCTGTGGCATTTGAAAGGGTTCCAGGAGGCACTGAGAACCAGCATTACTTTTCCCCGCTGGCACCTTTGCTGTGGCAGCAAAAGCTGGACGTTTGTCTTTTTTGCTCCGGAGGCTGCCGAAAGCGAAAACAGGTGCTTTTGAGGATGGAGTCCGCAGGAAAGCAGAGAGGGCCAAATTGTCTGTGGCATTTGAAAGGGTTCCAGGAGGCAGTGAGAACCAGCATTACTTTTCCCCGCTGGCACCTTTGCTGTGGCAGCAAAAGCTGGACGTTTGTCTTTTTTGCTCCGGAGGCTGCCGAAAGCGAAAACAGGTGCTTTTGAGGATGGAGTCCGCAGGAAAGCAGAGAGGGCCAAATTGTCTGTGGCATTTGAAAGGGTTCCAGGAGGCAGTGAGAACCAGCATTACTTTTCCCCGCTGGCACCTTTGCTGTGGCAGCAAAAGCTGGACGTTTGTCTTTTTTGCTCCGGAGGCTGCCGAAAGCGAAAACAGGTGCTTTTGAGGATGGAGTCCGCAGGAAAGCAGAGAGGGCCAAATTGTCTGGGGCATTTGAAAGGGTTCCAGGAGGCAGTGAGAACCAGCATTACTTTTCCCCGCTGGCACCTTTGCTGTGGCAGCAAAAGCTGGACGTTTGTCTTTTTTGCTCCGGAGGCTGCCGAAAGCGAAAACAGGTGCTTTTGAGGATGGAGTCCGCAGGAAAGCAGAGAGGGCCAAATTGTCAGGGGCATTTGAAGAGGTTCCAGGAGGCAGTGAGAACGAGCATTACTTTTCCCCGCTGGCACCTTTGCTGTGGCAGCAAAAGCTGGACGTTTGTCTTTTTACCACCGGAGGGCGCCGAAAGTGAAAAAAGGCGCTTTTGAGGATAGAGTCCGCAGGAAAGCAGAGAGGGCCAAATTGTCAGGGGCATTTGAAGAGGTTCCAGGAGGCAGTGAGAACGAGCATTACTTTTCCCCGCTGGCACCTTTGCTGTGGCAGCAAAAGCTGGACGTTTGTCTTTTTTGCTCCGGAGGCTGCCGAAAGCGAAAACAGGTGCTTTTGAGGATGGAGTCCGCAGGAAAGCAGAGAGGGCCAAATTGTCTGTGGCATTTGAAAGGGTTCCAGGAGGCAGTGAGAACCAGCATTACTTTTCCCCGCTGGCACCTTTGCTGTGGCAGCAAAAGCTGGACGTTTGTCTTTTTTGCTCCGGAGGCTGCCGAAAGCGAAAACAGGTGCTTTTGAGGATGGAGTCCGCAGGAAAGCAGAGAGGGCCAAATTGTCTGTGGCATTTGAAAGGGTTCCAGGAGGCAGTGAGAACCAGCATTACTTTTCCCCGCTGGCACCTTTGCTGTGGCAGCAAAAGCTGGACGTTTGTCTTTTTTGCTCCGGAGGCTGCCGAAAGCGAAAACAGGTGCTTTTGAGGATGGAGTCCGCAGGAAAGCAGAGAGGGCCAAATTGTCTGTGGCATTTGAAAGGGTTCCAGGAGGCAGTGAGAACCAGCATTACTTTTCCCCGTTGGCACCTTTGCTGTGGCAGCAAAAGCTGGACGTTTGTCTTTTTTGCTCCGGAGGCTGCCGAAAGCGAAAACAGGTGCTTTTGAGGATGGAGTCCGCAGGAAAGCAGAGAGGGCCAAATTGTCTGTGGCATTTGAAAGGGTTCCAGGAGGCAGTGAGAACCAGCATTACTTTTCCCCGTTGGCACCTTTGCTGTGGCAGCAAAAGCTGGACGTTTGTCTTTTTTGCTCCGGAGGCTGCCGAAAGCGAAAACAGGTGCTTTTGAGGATGGAGTCCGCAGGAAAGCAGACAGGGCCAAATTGTCTGGGGCATTTGAAAGGGTTCCAGGAGGCAGTGAGAACCAGCATTACTTTTCCCCGTTGGCACCTTTGCTGTGGCAGCAAAAGCTGGACGTTTGTCTTTTTTGCTCCGGAGGCTGCCGAAAGCGAAAACAGGTGCTTTTGAGGATGGAGTCCGCAGGAAAGCAGAGAGGGCCAAATTGTCTGGGGCATTTGAAAGGGTTCCAGGAGGCAGTGAGAACCAGCATTACTTTTCCCCGCTGGCACCTTTGTTGTGGCAGCAAAAGCTGGACGTTTGTCTTTTTTGCTCCGGAGGCTGCCGAAAGCGAAAACAGGTGCTTTTGAGGATGGAGTCCGCAGGAAAGCAGAGAGGGCCAAATTGTCTGGGGCATTTGAAAGGGTTCCAGGAGGCAGTGAGAACCAGCATTACTTTTCCCCGCTGGCACCTTTGCTGTGGCAGCAAAAGCTGGACGTTTGTCTTTTTTGCTCCGGAGGCTGCCGAAAGCGAAAAAAGGTGCTTTTGAGGATGGAGTCCGCAGGAAAGCAGAGAGGGCCAAATTGTCTGGGGCATTTGAAGAGGTTCCAGGAGGCAGTGAGAACCAGCATTACTTTTCCCCGCTGGCACCTTTGCTGTGGCAGCAAAAGCTGGACGTTTGTCTTTTTTGCTCCGGAGGCTGCCGAAAGCAAAAACAGGTGCTTTTGAGGATGGAGTCCGCAGGAAAGCAGACAGGGCCAAATTGTCTGTGGCATTTGAAAGGGTTCCAGGAGGCACTGAGAACCAGCATTACTTTTCCCCGCTGGCACCTTTGCTGTGGCAGCAAAAGCTGGACGTTTGTCTTTTTTGCTCCGGAGGCTGCCGAAAGCGAAAACAGGTGCTTTTGAGGATGGAGTCCGCAGGAAAGCAGAGAGGGCCAAATTGTCTGTGGCATTTGAAAGGGTTCCAGGAGGCAGTGAGAACCAGCATTACTTTTCCCCGCTGGCACCTTTGCTGTGGCAGCAAAAGCTGGACGTTTGTCTTTTTTGCTCCGGAGGCTGCCGAAAGCGAAAACAGGTGCTTTTGAGGATGGAGTCCGCAGGAAAGCAGAGAGGGCCAAATTGTCTGTGGCATTTGAAAGGGTTCCAGGAGGCAGTGAGAACCAGCATTACTTTTCCCCGCTGGCACCTTTGCTGTGGCAGCAAAAGCTGGACGTTTGTCTTTTTTGCTCCGGAGGCTGCCGAAAGCGAAAACAGGTGCTTTTGAGGATGGAGTCCGCAGGAAAGCAGAGAGGGCCAAATTGTCTGGGGCATTTGAAAGGGTTCCAGGAGGCAGTGAGAACCAGCATTACTTTTCCCCGCTGGCACCTTTGCTGTGGCAGCAAAAGCTGGACGTTTGTCTTTTTTGCTCCGGAGGCTGCCGAAAGCGAAAACAGGTGCTTTTGAGGATGGAGTCCGCAGGAAAGCAGAGAGGGCCAAATTGTCAGGGGCATTTGAAGAGGTTCCAGGAGGCAGTGAGAACGAGCATTACTTTTCCCCGCTGGCACCTTTGCTGTGGCAGCAAAAGCTGGACGTTTGTCTTTTTACCACCGGAGGGCGCCGAAAGTGAAAAAAGGCGCTTTTGAGGATAGAGTCCGCAGGAAAGCAGAGAGGGCCAAATTGTCAGGGGCATTTGAAGAGGTTCCAGGAGGCAGTGAGAACGAGCATTACTTTTCCCCGCTGGCACCTTTGCTGTGGCAGCAAAAGCTGGACGTTTGTCTTTTTTGCTCCGGAGGCTGCCGAAAGCGAAAACAGGTGCTTTTGAGGATGGAGTCCGCAGGAAAGCAGAGAGGGCCAAATTGTCTGTGGCATTTGAAAGGGTTCCAGGAGGCAGTGAGAACCAGCATTACTTTTCCCCGCTGGCACCTTTGCTGTGGCAGCAAAAGCTGGACGTTTGTCTTTTTTGCTCCGGAGGCTGCCGAAAGCGAAAACAGGTGCTTTTGAGGATGGAGTCCGCAGGAAAGCAGAGAGGGCCAAATTGTCTGTGGCATTTGAAAGGGTTCCAGGAGGCAGTGAGAACCAGCATTACTTTTCCCCGCTGGCACCTTTGCTGTGGCAGCAAAAGCTGGACGTTTGTCTTTTTTGCTCCGGAGGCTGCCGAAAGCGAAAACAGGTGCTTTTGAGGATGGAGTCCGCAGGAAAGCAGAGAGGGCCAAATTGTCTGTGGCATTTGAAAGGGTTCCAGGAGGCAGTGAGAACCAGCATTACTTTTCCCCGTTGGCACCTTTGCTGTGGCAGCAAAAGCTGGACGTTTGTCTTTTTTGCTCCGGAGGCTGCCGAAAGCGAAAACAGGTGCTTTTGAGGATGGAGTCCGCAGGAAAGCAGAGAGGGCCAAATTGTCTGTGGCATTTGAAAGGGTTCCAGGAGGCAGTGAGAACCAGCATTACTTTTCCCCGTTGGCACCTTTGCTGTGGCAGCAAAAGCTGGACGTTTGTCTTTTTTGCTCCGGAGGTTGCCGAAAGCGAAAACAGGTGCTTTTGAGGATGGAGTCCGCAGGAAAGCAGAGAGGGCCAAATTGTCTGGGGCATTTGAAAGGGTTCCAGGAGGCAGTGAGAACCAGCATTACTTTTCCCCGCTGGCACCTTTGTTGTGGCAGCAAAAGCTGGACGTTTGTCTTTTTTGCTCCGGAGGCTGCCGAAAGCGAAAACAGGTGCTTTTGAGGATGGAGTCCGCAGGAAAGCAGAGAGGGCCAAATTGTCTGTGCCATTTGAAAGGGTTCCAGGAGGCAGTGAGAACCAGCATTACTTTTCCCCGCTGGCACCTTTGCTGTGGCAGCAAAAGCTGGACGTTTGTCTTTTTTGCTCCGGAGGCTGCCGAAAGCGAAAACAGGTGCTTTTGAGGATGGAGTCCGCAGGAAAGCAGAGAGGGCCAAATTGTCTGTGGCATTTGAAAGAGTTCCAGGAGGCAGTGAGAACCAGCATTACTTTTCCCCGCTGGCACCTTTGCTGTGGCAGCAAAAGCTGGACGTTTGTCTTTTTTGCTCCGGAGGCTGCCGAAAGCGAAAACAGGTGCTTTTGAGGATGGAGTCCGCAGGAAAGCAGAGAGGGCCAAATTGTCTGGGGCATTTGAAAGGGTTCCAGGAGGCAGTGAGAACCAGCATTACTTTTCCCCGCTGGCACCTTTGCTGTGGCAGCAAAAGCTGGACGTTTGTCTTTTTTGCTCCGGAGGCTGCCGAAAGCAAAAACAGGTGCTTTTGAGGATGGAGTCCGCAGGAAAGCAGACAGGGCCAAATTGTCTGTGGCATTTGAAAGGGTTCCAGGAGGCAGTGAGAACCAGCATTACTTTTCCCCGCTGGCACCTTTGCTGTGGCAGCAAAAGCTGGACGTTTGTCTTTTTTGCTCCGGAGGCTGCCGAAAGCGAAAACAGGTGCTTTTGAGGATGGAGTCCGCAGGAAAGCAGAGAGGGCCAAATTGTCTGGGGCATTTGAAAGGGTTCCAGGAGGCAGTGAGAACCAGCATTACTTTTCCCCGCTGGCACCTTTGCTGTGGCAGCAAAAGCTGGACGTTTGTCTTTTTTGCTCCGGAGGCTGCCGAAAGCGAAAACAGGTGCTTTTGAGGATGGAGTCCACAGGAAAGCAGAGAGGGCCAAATTGTCTGTGGCATTTGAAAGGGTTCCAGGAGGCAGTGAGAACCAGCATTACTTTTCCCCGCTGGCACCTTTGCTGTGGCAGCAAAAGCTGGACGTTTGTCTTTTTTGCTCCGGAGGCTGCCGAAAGCGAAAACAGGTGCTTTTGAGGATGGAGTCCGCAGGAAAGCAGAGAGGGCCAAATTGTCTGTGGCATTTGAAAGGGTTCCAGGAGGCAGTGAGAACCAGCATTACTTTTCCCCGCTGGCACCTTTGCTGTGGCAGCAAAAGCTGGACGTTTGTCTTTTTTGCTCCGGAGGCTGCCGAAAGCGAAAACAGGTGCTTTTGAGGATGGAGTCCGCAGGAAAGCAGAGAGGGCCAAATTGTCTGGGGCATTTGAACAGGTTCCAGGAGGCAGTGAGAACCAGCATTACTTTTCCCCGCTGGCACCTTTGCTGTGGCAGCAAAAGCTGGACGTTTGTCTTTTTTGCTCCGGAGGCTGCCGAAAGCGAAAACAGGTGCTTTTGAGGATGGAGTCCGCAGGAAAGCAGAGAGGGCCAAATTGTCTGTGGCATTTGAAAGGGTTCCAGGAGGCAGTGAGAACCAGCATTACTTTTCCCCGCTGGCACCTTTGCTGTGGCAGCAAAAGCTGGACGTTTGTCTTTTTTGCTCCGGAGGCTGCCGAAAGCGAAAACAGGTGCTTTTGAGGATGGAGTCCACAGGAAAGCAGAGAGGGCCAAATTGTCTGTGGCATTTGAAAGGGTTCCAGGAGGCAGTGAGAACCAGCATTACTTTTCCCCGCTGGCACCTTTGCTGTGGCAGCAAAAGCTGGACGTTTGTCTTTTTTGCTCCGGAGGCTGCTGAAAGCGAAAACAGGTGCTTTTGAGGATGGAGTCCGCAGGAAAGCAGAGAGGGCCAAATTGTCTGTGGCATTTGAAAGGGTTCCAGGAGGCAGTGAGAACCAGCATTACTTTTCCCCGCTGGCACCTTTGCTGTGGCAGCAAAAGCTGGACGTTTGTCTTTTTTGCTCCGGAGGCTGCCGAAAGCGAAAACAGGTGCTTTTGAGGATGGAGTCCGCAGGAAAGCAGAGAGGGCCAAATTGTCTGGGGCATTTGAACAGGTTCCAGGAGGCAGTGAGAACCAGCATTACTTTTCCCCGCTGGCACCTTTGCTGTGGCAGCAAAAGCTGGACGTTTGTCTTTTTACCACCGGAGGGCGCCGAAAGTGAAAAAAGGCGCTTTTCAGGATAGAGTCCGCAGGAAAGCAGAGAGGGCCAAATTGTCAGGGGCATTTGAAAGGGTTCCAGGAGGCAGTGAGAACCAGCATTACTTTTCCCCGCTGGCACCTTTGCTGTGGCAGCAAAAGCTGGACGTTTGTCTTTTTTGCTCCGGAGGCTGCCGAAAGCGAAAACAGGTGCTTTTGAGGATGGAGTCCGCAGGAAAGCAGAGAGGGCCAAATTGTCTGTGGCATTTGAAAGGGTTCCAGGAGGCAGTGAGAACCAGCATTACTTTTCCCCGCTGGCACCTTTGCTGTGGCAGCAAAAGCTGGACGTTTGTCTTTTTTGCTCCGGAGGCTGCCGAAAGCGAAAACAGGTGCTTTTGAGGATGGAGTCCGCAGGAAAGCAGAGAGGGCCAAATTGTCTGTGGCATTTGAAAGAGTTCCAGGAGGCAGTGAGAACCAGCATTACTTTTCCCCGCTGGCACCTTTGCTGTGGCAGCAAAAGCTGGACGTTTGTCTTTTTACCACCGGAGGGCGCCGAAAGTGAAAAAAGGCGCTTTTGAGGATAGAGTCCGCAGGAAAGCAGAGAGGGCCAAATTGTCTGGGGCATTTGAAGAGGTTCCAGGAGGCAGTGAGAACCAGCATTACTTTTCCCCGCTGGCACCTTTGCTGTGGCAGCAAAAGCTGGACGTTTGTCTTTTTTGCTCCGGAGGCTGCCGAAAGCGAAAACAGGTGCTTTTGAGGATGGAGTCCGCAGGAAAGCAGAGAGGGCCAAATTGTCTGTGGCATTTGAAAGGGTTCCAGGAGGCAGTGAGAACCAGCATTACTTTTCCCCGCTGGCACCTTTGCTGTGGCAGCAAAAGCTGAACGTTTGTCTTTTTTGCTCCGGAGGCTGCCGAAAGCGAAAACAGGTGCTTTTGAGGATGGAGTCCGCAGGAAAGCAGAGAGGGCCAAATTGTCTGTGGCATTTGAAAGAGTTCCAGGAGGCAGTGAGAACCAGCATTACTTTTCCCCGCTGGCACCTTTGCTGTGGCAGCAAAAGCTGGACGTTTGTCTTTTTTGCTCCGGAGGCTGCCGAAAGCGAAAACAGGTGCTTTTGAGGATGGAGTCCGCAGGAAAGCAGAGAGGGCCAAATTGTCAGGGGCATTTGAAGAGGTTCCAGGAGGCAGTGAGAACCAGCATTACTTTTCCCCGCTGGCACCTTTGCTGTGGCAGCAAAAGCTGGACGTTTGTCTTTTTTGCTCCGGAGGCTGCCGAAAGCAAAAACAGGTGCTTTTGAGGATGGAGTCCGCAGGAAAGCAGACAGGGCCAAATTGTCTGTGGCATTTGAAAGGGTTCCAGGAGGCAGTGAGAACCAGCATTACTTTTCCCCGCTGGCACCTTTGCTGTGGCAGCAAAAGCTGGACGTTTGTCTTTTTTGCTCCGGAGGCTGCCGAAAGCGAAAACAGGTGCTTTTGAGGATGGAGTCCGCAGGAAAGCAGAGAGGGCCAAATTGTCTGGGGCATTTGAAAGGGTTCCAGGAGGCAGTGAGAACCAGCATTACTTTTCCCCGCTGGCACCTTTGCTGTGGCAGCAAAAGCTGGACGTTTGTCTTTTTTGCTCCGGAGGCTGCCGAAAGCGAAAACAGGTGCTTTTGAGGATGGAGTCCGCAGGAAAGCAGAGAGGGCCAAATTGTCTGGGGCATTTGAAAGGGTTCCAGGAGGCAGTGAGAACCAGCATTACTTTTCCCCGCTGGCACCTTTGCTGTGGCAGCAAAAGCTGGACGTTTGTCTTTTTTGCTCCGGAGGCTGCCGAAAGCGAAAACAGGTGCTTTTGAGGATGGAGTCCGCAGGAAAGCAGAGAGGGCCAAATTGTCTGGGGCATTTGAACAGGTTCCAGGAGGCAGTGAGAACCAGCATTACTTTTCCCCGCTGGCACCTTTGCTGTGGCAGCAAAAGCTGGACGTTTGTCTTTTTACCACCGGAGGGCGCCGAAAGTGAAAAAAGGCGCTTTTGAGGATAGAGTCCGCAGGAAAGCAGAGAGGGCCAAATTGTCAGGGGCATTTGAAGAGGTTCCAGGAGGCAGTGAGAACGAGCATTACTTTTCCCCGCTGGCACCTTTGCTGTGGCAGCAAAAGCTGGACGTTTGTCTTTTTTGCTCCGGAGGCTGCCGAAAGCGAAAACAGGTGCTTTTGAGGATGGAGTCCGCAGGAAAGCAGACAGGGCCAAATTGTCTGTGGCATTTGAAAGGGTTCCAGGAGGCAGTGAGAACCAGCATTACTTTTCCCCGCTGGCACCTTTGCTGTGGCAGCAAAAGCTGGACGTTTGTCTTTTTTGCTCCGGAGGCTGCCGAAAGCGAAAACAGGTGCTTTTGAGGATGGAGTCCGCAGGAAAGCAGAGAGGGCCAAATTGTCTGTGGCATTTGAAAGGGTTCCAGGAGGCAGTGAGAACCAGCATTACTTTTCCCCGCTGGCACCTTTGCTGTGGCAGCAAAAGCTGGACGTTTGTCTTTTTTGCTCCGGAGGCTGCCGAAAGCGAAAACAGGTGCTTTTGAGGATGGAGTCCGCAGGAAAGCAGAGAGGGCCAAATTGTCTGTGGCATTTGAAAGGGTTCCAGGAGGCAGTGAGAACCAGCATTACTTTTCCCCGCTGGCACCTTTGCTGTGGCAGCAAAAGCTGGACGTTTGTCTTTTTTGCTCCGGAGGTTGCCGAAAGCGAAAAAAGGTGCTTTTGAGGATGGAGTCCGCAGGAAAGCAGAGAGGGCCAAATTGTCTGTGGCATTTGAAAGGGTTCCAGGAGGCAGTGAGAACCAGCATTACTTTTCCCCGTTGGCACCTTTGCTGTGGCAGCAAAAGCTGGACGTTTGTCTTTTTTGCTCCGGAGGCTGCCGAAAGCGAAAACAGGTGCTTTTGAGGATGGAGTCCGCAGGAAAGCAGAGAGGGCCAAATTGTCTGTGGCATTTGAAAGGGTTCCAGGAGGCAGTGAGAACCAGCATTACTTTTCCCCGTTGGCACCTTTGCTGTGGCAGCAAAAGCTGGACGTTTGTCTTTTTTGCTCCGGAGGCTGCCGAAAGCGAAAACAGGTGCTTTTGAGGATGGAGTCCGCAGGAAAGCAGAGAGGGCCAAATTGTCTGGGGCATTTGAAAGGGTTCCAGGAGGCAGTGAGAACCAGCATTACTTTTCCCCGCTGGCACCTTTGTTGTGGCAGCAAAAGCTGGACGTTTGTCTTTTTTGCTCCGGAGGCTGCCGAAAGCGAAAACAGGTGCTTTTGAGGATGGAGTCCGCAGGAAAGCAGAGAGGGCCAAATTGTCTGGGGCATTTGAAAGGGTTCCAGGAGGCAGTGAGAACCAGCATTACTTTTCCCCGCTGGCACCTTTGCTGTGGCAGCAAAAGCTGGACGTTTGTCTTTTTTGCTCCGGAGGCTGCCGAAAGCGAAAACAGGTGCTTTTGAGGATGGAGTCCGCAGGAAAGCAGAGAGGGCCAAATTGTCTGTGGCATTTGAAAGAGTTCCAGGAGGCAGTGAGAACCAGCATTACTTTTCCCCGCTGGCACCTTTGCTGTGGCAGCAAAAGCTGGACGTTTGTCTTTTTTGCTCCGGAGGCTGCCAAAAGCGAAAACAGGTGCTTTTGAGGATGGAGTCCGCAGGAAAGCAGAGAGGGCCAAATTGTCTGGGGCATTTGAAGAGGTTCCAGGAGGCAGTGAGAACCAGCATTACTTTTCCCCGCTGGCACCTTTGCTGTGGCAGCAAAAGCTGGACGTTTGTCTTTTTTGCTCCGGAGGCTGCCGAAAGCAAAAACAGGTGCTTTTGAGGATGGAGTCCGCAGGAAAGCAGACAGGGCCAAATTGTCTGGGGCATTTGAAAGGGTTCCAGGAGGCAGTGAGAACCAGCATTACTTTTCCCCGCTGGCACCTTTGCTGTGGCAGCAAAAGCTGGACGTTTGTCTTTTTTGCTCCGGAGGCTGCCGAAAGCGAAAACAGGTGCTTTTGAGGATGGAGTCCGCAGGAAAGCAGAGAGGGCCAAATTGTCTGGGGCATTTGAAAGGGTTCCAGGAGGCAGTGAGAACCAGCATTACTTTTCCCCGCTGGCACCTTTGCTGTGGCAGCAAAAGCTGGACGTTTGTCTTTTTTGCTCCGGAGGCTGCCGAAAGCGAAAACAGGTGCTTTTGAGGATGGAGTCCGCAGGAAAGCAGAGAGGGCCAAATTGTCTGGGGCATTTGAACAGGTTCCAGGAGGCAGTGAGAACCAGCATTACTTTTCCCCGCTGGCACCTTTGCTGTGGCAGCAAAAGCTGGACGTTTGTCTTTTTACCACCGGAGGGCGCCGAAAGTGAAAAAAGGCGCTTTTGAGGATAGAGTCCGCAGGAAAGCAGAGAGGGCCAAATTGTCAGGGGCATTTGAAGAGGTTCCAGGAGGCAGTGAGAACGAGCATTACTTTTCCCCGCTGGCACCTTTGCTGTGGCAGCAAAAGCTGGACGTTTGTCTTTTTTGCTCCGGAGGCTGCCGAAAGCGAAAACAGGTGCTTTTGAGGATGGAGTCCGCAGGAAAGCAGACAGGGCCAAATTGTCTGTGGCATTTGAAAGGGTTCCAGGAGGCAGTGAGAACCAGCATTACTTTTCCCCGCTGGCACCTTTGCTGTGGCAGCAAAAGCTGGACGTTTGTCTTTTTTGCTCCGGAGGCTGCCGAAAGCGAAAACAGGTGCTTTTGAGGATGGAGTCCGCAGGAAAGCAGAGAGGGCCAAATTGTCTGTGCCATTTGAAAGGGTTCCAGGAGGCAGTGAGAACCAGCATTACTTTTCCCCGCTGGCACCTTTGCTGTGGCAGCAAAAGCTGGACGTTTGTCTTTTTTGCTCCGGAGGCTGCCGAAAGCGAAAACAGGTGCTTTTGAGGATGGAGTCCGCAGGAAAGCAGAGAGGGCCAAATTGTCTGTGGCATTTGAAAGGGTTCCAGGAGGCAGTGAGAACCAGCATTACTTTTCCCCGCTGGCACCTTTGCTGTGGCAGCAAAAGCTGGACGTTTGTCTTTTTTGCTCCGGAGGTTGCCGAAAGCGAAAACAGGTGCTTTTGAGGATGGAGTCCGCAGGAAAGCAGAGAGGGCCAAATTGTCTGTGGCATTTGAAAGGGTTCCAGGAGGCAGTGAGAACCAGCATTACTTTTCCCCGCTGGCACCTTTGCTGTGGCAGCAAAAGCTGGACGTTTGTCTTTTTTGCTCCGGAGGCTGCCGAAAGCGAAAACAGGTGCTTTTGAGGATGGAGTCCGCAGGAAAGCAGAGAGGGCCAAATTGTCTGTGGCATTTGAAAGGGTTCCAGGAGGCAGTGAGAACCAGCATTACTTTTCCCCGTTGGCACCTTTGCTGTGGCAGCAAAAGCTGGACGTTTGTCTTTTTTGCTCCGGAGGCTGCCGAAAGCGAAAACAGGTGCTTTTGAGGATGGAGTCCGCAGGAAAGCAGAGAGGGCCAAATTGTCTGTGGCATTTGAAAGGGTTCCAGGAGGCAGTGAGAACCAGCATTACTTTTCCCCGCTGGCACCTTTGTTGTGGCAGCAAAAGCTGGACGTTTGTCTTTTTTGCTCCGGAGGCTGCCGAAAGCGAAAACAGGTGCTTTTGAGGATGGAGTCCGCAGGAAAGCAGAGAGGGCCAAATTGTCTGGGGCATTTGAAAGGGTTCCAGGAGGCAGTGAGAACCAGCATTACTTTTCCCCGCTGGCACCTTTGCTGTGGCAGCAAAAGCTGGACGTTTGTCTTTTTTGCTCCGGAGGCTGCCGAAAGCGAAAACAGGTGCTTTTGAGGATGGAGTCCGCAGGAAAGCAGAGAGGGCCAAATTGTCTGTGGCATTTGAAAGAGTTCCAGGAGGCAGTGAGAACCAGCATTACTTTTCCCCGCTGGCACCTTTGCTGTGGCAGCAAAAGCTGGACGTTTGTCTTTTTTGCTCCGGAGGCTGCCGAAAGCGAAAACAGGTGCTTTTGAGGATGGAGTCCGCAGGAAAGCAGAGAGGGCCAAATTGTCTGGGGCATTTGAAGAGGTTCCAGGAGGCAGTGAGAACCAGCATTACTTTTCCCCGCTGGCACCTTTGCTGTGGCAGCAAAAGCTGGACGTTTGTCTTTTTTGCTCCGGAGGCTGCCGAAAGCAAAAACAGGTGCTTTTGAGGATGGAGTCCGCAGGAAAGCAGACAGGGCCAAATTGTCTGGGGCATTTGAAAGGGTTCCAGGAGGCAGTGAGAACCAGCATTACTTTTCCCCGCTGGCACCTTTGCTGTGGCAGCAAAAGCTGGACGTTTGTCTTTTTTGCTCCGGAGGCTGCCGAAAGCGAAAACAGGTGCTTTTGAGGATGGAGTCCGCAGGAAAGCAGAGAGGGCCAAATTGTCTGTGGCATTTGAAAGGGTTCCAGGAGGCAGTGGGAACCAGCATTACTTTTCCCCGCTGGCACCTTTGCTGTGGCAGCAAAAGCTGGACGTTTGTCTTTTTTGCTCCGGAGGCTGCCGAAAGCGAAAACAGGTGCTTTTGAGGATGGAGTCCACAGGAAAGCAGAGAGGGCCAAATTGTCTGTGGCATTTGAAAGGGTTCCAGGAGGCAGTGAGAACCAGCATTACTTTTCCCCGCTGGCACCTTTGCTGTGGCAGCAAAAGCTGGACGTTTGTCTTTTTTGCTCCGGAGGCTGCCGAAAGCGAAAACAGGTGCTTTTGAGGATGGAGTCCGCAGGAAAGCAGAGAGGGCCAAATTGTCTGGGGCATTTGAAAGGGTTCCAGGAGGCAGTGAGAACCAGCATTACTTTTCCCCGCTGGCACCTTTGCTGTGGCAGCAAAAGCTGGACGTTTGTCTTTTTTGCTCCGGAGGCTGCCGAAAGCGAAAACAGGTGCTTTTGAGGATGGAGTCCGCAGGAAAGCAGAGAGGGCCAAATTGTCTGGGGCATTTGAAAGGGTTCCAGGAGGCAGTGAGAACCAGCATTACTTTTCCCCGCTGGCACCTTTGCTGTGGCAGCAAAAGCTGGACGTTTGTCTTTTTACCACCGGAGGGCGCCGAAAGTGAAAAAAGGCGCTTTTGAGGATAGAGTCCGCAGGAAAGCAGAGAGGGCCAAATTGTCAGGGGCATTTGAAGAGGTTCCAGGAGGCACTGAGAACCAGCATTACTTTTCCCCGCTGGCACCTTTGCTGTGGCAGCAAAAGCTGGACGTTTGTCTTTTTTGCTCCGGAGGCTGCCGAAAGCGAAAACAGGTGCTTTTGAGGATGGAGTCCGCAGGAAAGCAGAGAGGGCCAAATTGTCTGTGGCATTTGAAAGGGTTCCAGGAGGCAGTGAGAACCAGCATTACTTTTCCCCGCTGGCACCTTTGCTGTGGCAGCAAAAGCTGGACGTTTGTCTTTTTTGCTCCGGAGGCTGCCGAAAGCGAAAACAGGTGCTTTTGAGGATAGAGTCCGCAGGAAAGCAGAGAGGGCCAAATTGTCTGGGGCATTTGAAGAGGTTCCAGGAGGCAGTGAGAACCAGCATTACTTTTCCCCGCTGGCACCTTTGCTGTGGCAGCAAAAGCTGGACGTTTGTCTTTTTTGCTCCGGAGGCTGCCGAAAGCGAAAACAGGTGCTTTTGAGGATGGAGTCCGCAGGAAAGCAGAGAGGGCCAAATTGTCTGTGGCATTTGAAAGAGTTCCAGGAGGCAGTGAGAACCAGCATTACTTTTCCCCGCTGGCACCTTTGCTGTGGCAGCAAAAGCTGGACGTTTGTCTTTTTACCACCGGAGGGCGCCGAAAGTGAAAAAAGGCGCTTTTGAGGATAGAGTCCGCAGGAAAGCAGAGAGGGCCAAATTGTCTGGGGCATTTGAAGAGGTTCCAGGAGGCAGTGAGAACCAGCATTACTTTTCCCCGCTGGCACCTTTGCTGTGGCAGCAAAAGCTGGACGTTTGTCTTTTTTGCTCCGGAGGCTGCCGAAAGCGAAAACAGCTGCTTTTGAGGATGGAGTCCGCAGGAAAGCAGAGAGGGCCAAATTGTCTGTGGCATTTGAAAGGGTTCCAGGAGGCAGTGAGAACCAGCATTACTTTTCCCCGCTGGCACCTTTGCTGTGGCAGCAAAAGCTGGACGTTTGTCTTTTTTGCTCCGGAGGCTGCCGAAAGCGAAAACAGGTGCTTTTGAGGATGGAGTCCGCAGGAAAGCAGAGAGGGCCAAATTGTCTGTGGCATTTGAAAGGGTTCCAGGAGGCAGTGAGAACCAGCATTACTTTTCCCCGCTGGCACCTTTGCTGTGGCAGCAAAAGCTGGACGTTTGTCTTTTTTGCTCCGGAGGTTGCCGAAAGCGAAAACAGGTGCTTTTGAGGATGGAGTCCGCAGGAAAGCAGAGAGGGCCAAATTGTCTGGGGCATTTGAAGACGTTCCAGGAGGCAGTGAGAACCAGCATTACTTTTCCCCGCTGGCACCTTTGCTGTGGCAGCAAAAGCTGGACGTTTGTCTTTTTTGCTCCGGAGGCTGCCGAAAGCGAAAACAGGTGCTTTTGAGGATGGAGTCCGCAGGAAAGCAGAGAGGGCCAAATTGTCTGTGGCATTTGAAAGGGTTCCAGGAGGCAGTGAGAACCAGCATTACTTTTCCCCGCTGGCACCTTTGCTGTGGCAGCAAAAGCTGGACGTTTGTCTTTTTTGCTCCGGAGGCTGCCGAAAGCAAAAACAGGTGCTTTTGAGGATGGAGTCCGCAGGAAAGCAGAGAGGGCCAAATTGTCTGTGGCATTTGAAAGGGTTCCAGGAGGCAGTGAGAACCAGCATTACTTTTCCCCGCTGGCACCTTTGCTGTGGCAGCAAAAGCTGGACGTTTGTCTTTTTTGCTCCGGAGGCTGCCGAAAGCGAAAACAGGTGCTTTTGAGGATGGAGTCCGCAGGAAAGCAGAGAGGGCCAAATTGTCTGGGGCATTTGAAGACGTTCCAGGAGGCAGTGAGAACCAGCATTACTTTTCCCCGCTGGCACCTTTGCTGTGGCAGCAAAAGCTGGACGTTTGTCTTTTTTGCTCCGGAGGCTGCCGAAAGCAAAAACAGGTGCTTTTGAGGATGGAGTCCGCAGGAAAGCAGAGAGGGCCAAATTGTCTGTGGCATTTGAAAGGGTTCCAGGAGGCAGTGAGAACCAGCACTACTTTTCCCCTCTGGCACCTTTGCTGTGGCAGCAAAAGCTGGACGTTTGTCTTTTTTGCTCCGGAGGCTGCCGAAAGCGAAAACAGGTGCTTTTGAGGATGGAGTCCGCAGGAAAGCAGAGAGGGCCAAATTGTCTGGGGCATTTGAAAGAGTTCCAGGAGGCAGTGAGAACCAGCATTACTTTTCCCCGCTGGCACCTTTGCTGTGGCAGCAAAAGCTGGACGTTTGTCTTTTTTGCTCCGGAGGCTGCCGAAAGCGAAAACAGGTGCTTTTGAGGATGGAGTCCGCAGGAAAGCAGAGAGGGCCAAATTGTCTGGGGCATTTGAAGACGTTCCAGGAGGCAGTGAGAACCAGCATTACTTTTCCCCGCTGGCACCTTTGCTGTGGCAGCAAAAGCTGGACGTTTGTCTTTTTTGCTCCGGAGGCTGCCGAAAGCAAAAACAGGTGCTTTTGAGGATGGAGTCCGCAGGAAAGCAGAGAGGGCCAAATTGTCTGTGGCATTTGAAAGGGTTCCAGGAGGCAGTGAGAACCAGCACTACTTTTCCCCTCTGGCACCTTTGCTGTGGCAGCAAAAGCTGGACGTTTGTCTTTTTTGCTCCGGAGGCTGCCGAAAGCGAAAACAGGTGCTTTTGAGGATGGAGTCCGCAGGAAAGCAGAGAGGGCCAAATTGTCTGGGGCATTTGAAAGAGTTCCAGGAGGCAGTGAGAACCAGCATTACTTTTCCCCGCTGGCACCTTTGCTGTGGCAGCAAAAGCTGGACGTTTGTCTTTTTACCACCGGAGGGCGCCGAAAGTGAAAAAAGGCGCTTTTGAGGATGGAGTCCGCAGGAAAGCAGAGAGGGCCAAATTGTCTGTGGCATTTGAAGAGGTTCCAGGAGGCAGTGAGAACCAGCATTACTTTTCCCCGCTGGCACCTTTGCTGTGGCAGCAAAAGCTGGACGTTTGTCTTTTTTGCTCCGGAGGCTGCCGAAAGCAAAAACAGGTGCTTTTGAGGATGGAGTCCGCAGGAAAGCAGACAGGGCCAAATTGTCTGTGGCATTTGAAAGGGTTCCAGGAGGCAGTGAGAACCAGCATTACTTTTCCCCGCTGGCACCTTTGCTGTGGCAGCAAAAGCTGGACGTTTGTCTTTTTTGCTCCGGAGGCTGCCGAAAGCGAAAACAGGTGCTTTTGAGGATGGAGTCCGCAGGAAAGCAGAGAGGGCCAAATTGTCTGTGGCATTTGAAAGGGTTCCAGGAGGCAGTGAGAACCAGCATTACTTTTCCCCGCTGGCACCTTTGCTGTGGCAGCAAAAGCTGGACGTTTGTCTTTTTTGCTCCGGAGGCTGCCGAAAGCGAAAACAGGTGCTTTTGAGGATGGAGTCCACAGGAAAGCAGAGAGGGCCAAATTGTCTGTGGCATTTGAAAGGGTTCCAGGAGGCAGTGAGAACCAGCATTACTTTTCCCCGCTGGCACCTTTGCTGTGGCAGCAAAAGCTGGACGTTTGTCTTTTTTGCTCCGGAGGCTGCCGAAAGCGAAAACAGGTGCTTTTGAGGATGGAGTCCGCAGGAAAGCAGAGAGGGCCAAATTGTCTGTGGCATTTGAAAGGGTTCCTGGAGGCAGTGAGAACCAGCATTACTTTTCCCCGCTGGCACCTTTGCTGTGGCAGCAAAAGCTGGACGTTTGTCTTTTTTGCTCCGGAGGCTGCCGAAAGCGAAAACAGGTGCTTTTGAGGATGGAGTCCGCAGGAAAGCAGAGAGGGCCAAATTGTCTGGGGCATTTGAACAGGTTCCAGGAGGCAGTGAGAACCAGCATTACTTTTCCCCGCTGGCACCTTTGCTGTGGCAGCAAAAGCTGGACGTTTGTCTTTTTACCACCGGAGGGCTCCGAAAGTGAAAAAAGGCGCTTTTGAGGATAGAGTCCGCAGGAAAGCAGAGAGGGCCAAATTGTCAGGGGCATTTGAAGAGGTTCCAGGAGGCACTGAGAACCAGCATTACTTTTCCCCGCTGGCACCTTTGCTGTGGCAGCAAAAGCTGGACGTTTGTCTTTTTTGCTCCGGAGGCTGCCGAAAGCGAAAACAGGTGCTTTTGAGGATGGAGTCCGCAGGAAAGCAGAGAGGGCCAAATTGTCTGTGGCATTTGAAAGGGTTCCAGGAGGCAGTGAGAACCAGCATTACTTTTCCCCGCTGGCACCTTTGCTGTGGCAGCAAAAGCTGGACGTTTGTCTTTTTTGCTCCGGAGGCTGCCGAAAGCGAAAACAGGTGCTTTTGAGGATAGAGTCCGCAGGAAAGCAGAGAGGGCCAAATTGTCTGGGGCATTTGAAGAGGTTCCAGGAGGCAGTGAGAACCAGCATTACTTTTCCCCGCTGGCACCTTTGCTGTGGCAGCAAAAGCTGGACGTTTGTCTTTTTTGCTCCGGAGGCTGCCGAAAGCGAAAACAGGTGCTTTTGAGGATGGAGTCCGCAGGAAAGCAGAGAGGGCCAAATTGTCTGTGGCATTTGAAAGAGTTCCAGGAGGCAGTGAGAACCAGCATTACTTTTCCCCGCTGGCACCTTTGCTGTGGCAGCAAAAGCTGGACGTTTGTCTTTTTACCACCGGAGGGCGCCGAAAGTGAAAAAAGGCGCTTTTGAGGATAGAGTCCGCAGGAAAGCAGAGAGGGCCAAATTGTCTGGGGCATTTGAAGAGGTTCCAGGAGGCAGTGAGAACCAGCATTACTTTTCCCCGCTGGCACCTTTGCTGTGGCAGCAAAAGCTGGACGTTTGTCTTTTTTGCTCCGGAGGCTGCCGAAAGCGAAAACAGGTGCTTTTGAGGATGGAGTCCGCAGGAAAGCAGAGAGGGCCAAATTGTCTGTGGCATTTGAAAGGGTTCCAGGAGGCAGTGAGAACCAGCATTACTTTTCCCCGCTGGCACCTTTGCTGTGGCAGCAAAAGCTGGACGTTTGTCTTTTTTGCTCCGGAGGCTGCCGAAAGCGAAAACAGGTGCTTTTGAGGATGGAGTCCGCAGGAAAGCAGAGAGGGCCAAATTGTCTGTGGCATTTGAAAGGGTTCCAGGAGGCAGTGAGAACCAGCATTACTTTTCCCCGCTGGCACCTTTGCTGTGGCAGCAAAAGCTGGACGTTTGTCTTTTTTGCTCCGGAGGTTGCCGAAAGCGAAAACAGGTGCTTTTGAGGATGGATTCCGCAGGAAAGCAGAGAGGGCCAAATTGTCTGTGGCATTTGAAGACGTTCCAGGAGGCAGTGAGAACCAGCATTACTTTTCCCCGCTGGCACCTTTGCTGTGGCAGCAAAAGCTGGACGTTTGTCTTTTTTGCTCCGGAGGCTGCCGAAAGCGAAAACAGGTGCTTTTGAGGATGGAGTCCGCAGGAAAGCAGAGAGGGCCAAATTGTCTGTGGCATTTGAAAGGGTTCCAGGAGGCAGTGAGAACCAGCATTACTTTTCCCCGCTGGCACCTTTGCTGTGGCAGCAAAAGCTGGACGTTTGTCTTTTTTGCTCCGGAGGCTGCCGAAAGCGAAAACAGGTGCTTTTGAGGATGGAGTCCGCAGGAAAGCAGAGAGGGCCAAATTGTCTGTGGCATTTGAAAGGGTTCCAGGAGGCAGTGAGAACCAGCATTACTTTTCCCCGCTGGCACCTTTGCTGTGGCAGCAAAAGCTGGACGTTTGTCTTTTTTGCTCCGGAGGCTGCCGAAAGCGAAAACAGGTGCTTTTGAGGATGGAGTCCGCAGGAAAGCAGAGAGGGCCAAATTGTCTGGGGCATTTGAAGACGTTCCAGGAGGCAGTGAGAACCAGCATTACTTTTCCCCGCTGGCACCTTTGCTGTGGCAGCAAAAGCTGGACGTTTGTCTTTTTTGCTCCGGAGGCTGCCGAAAGCAAAAACAGGTGCTTTTGAGGATGGAGTCCGCAGGAAAGCAGAGAGGGCCAAATTGTCTGTGGCATTTGAAAGGGTTCCAGGAGGCAGTGAGAACCAGCACTACTTTTCCCCTCTGGCACCTTTGCTGTGGCAGCAAAAGCTGGACGTTTGTCTTTTTTGCTCCGGAGGCTGCCGAAAGCGAAAACAGGTGCTTTTGAGGATGGAGTCCGCAGGAAAGCAGAGAGGGCCAAATTGTCTGGGGCATTTGAAAGAGTTCCAGGAGGCAGTGAGAACCAGCATTACTTTTCCCCGCTGGCACCTTTGCTGTGGCAGCAAAAGCTGGACGTTTGTCTTTTTACCACCGGAGGGCGCCGAAAGTGAAAAAAGGCGCTTTTGAGGATGGAGTCCGCAGGAAAGCAGAGAGGGCCAAATTGTCTGGGGCATTTGAAGAGGTTCCAGGAGGCAGTGAGAACCAGCATTACTTTTCCCCGCTGGCACCTTTGCTGTGGCAGCAAAAGCTGGACGTTTGTCTTTTTTGCTCCGGAGGCTGCCGAAAGCAAAAACAGGTGCTTTTGAGGATGGAGTCCGCAGGAAAGCAGACAGGGCCAAATTGTCTGTGGCATTTGAAAGGGTTCCAGGAGGCAGTGAGAAACCAGCATTACTTTTCCCCGCTGGCACCTTTGCTGTGGCAGCAAAAGCTGGACGTTTGTCTTTTTTGCTCCGGAGGCTGCCGAAAGCGAAAACAGGTGCTTTTGAGGATGGAGTCCGCAGGAAAGCAGAGAGGGCCAAATTGTCTGTGGCATTTGAAAGGGTTCCAGGAGGCAGTGAGAACCAGCATTACTTTTCCCCGCTGGCACCTTTGCTGTGGCAGCAAAAGCTGGACGTTGTCTTTTTTGCTCCGGAGGCTGCCGAAAGCGAAAACAGGTGCTTTTGAGGATGGAGTCCACAGGAAAGCAGAGAGGGCCAAATTGTCTGTGGCATTTGAAAGGGTTCCAGGAGGCAGTGAGAACCAGCATTACTTTTCCCCGCTGGCACCTTTGCTGTGGCAGCAAAAGCTGGACGTTTGTCTTTTTTGCTCCGGAGGCTGCCGAAAGCGAAAACAGGTGCTTTTGAGGATGGAGTCCGCAGGAAAGCAGAGAGGGCCAAATTGTCTGTGGCATTTGAAAGGGTTCCTGGAGGCAGTGAGAACCAGCATTACTTTTCCCCGCTGGCACCTTTGCTGTGGCAGCAAAAGCTGGACGTTTGTCTTTTTTGCTCCGGAGGCTGCCGAAAGCGAAAACAGGTGCTTTTGAGGATGGAGTCCGCAGGAAAGCAGAGAGGGCCAAATTGTCTGGGGCATTTGAACAGGTTCCAGGAGGCAGTGAGAACCAGCATTACTTTTCCCCGCTGGCACCTTTGCTGTGGCAGCAAAAGCTGGACGTTTGTCTTTTTACCACCGGAGGGCTCCGAAAGTGAAAAAAGGCGCTTTTGAGGATAGAGTCCGCAGGAAAGCAGAGAGGGCCAAATTGTCAGGGGCATTTGAAGAGGTTCCAGGAGGCACTGAGAACCAGCATTACTTTTCCCCGCTGGCACCTTTGCTGTGGCAGCAAAAGCTGGACGTTTGTCTTTTTTGCTCCGGAGGCTGCCGAAAGCGAAAACAGGTGCTTTTGAGGATGGAGTCCGCAGGAAAGCAGAGAGGGCCAAATTGTCTGTGGCATTTGAAAGGGTTCCAGGAGGCAGTGAGAACCAGCATTACTTTTCCCCGCTGGCACCTTTGCTGTGGCAGCAAAAGCTGGACGTTTGTCTTTTTTGCTCCGGAGGCTGCCGAAAGCGAAAACAGGTGCTTTTGAGGATAGAGTCCGCAGGAAAGCAGAGAGGGCCAAATTGTCTGGGGCATTTGAAGAGGTTCCAGGAGGCAGTGAGAACCAGCATTACTTTTCCCCGCTGGCACCTTTGCTGTGGCAGCAAAAGCTGGACGTTTGTCTTTTTTGCTCCGGAGGCTGCCGAAAGCGAAAACAGGTGCTTTTGAGGATGGAGTCCGCAGGAAAGCAGAGAGGGCCAAATTGTCTGTGGCATTTGAAAGAGTTCCAGGAGGCAGTGAGAACCAGCATTACTTTTCCCCGCTGGCACCTTTGCTGTGGCAGCAAAACCTGGACGTTTGTCTTTTTACCACCGGAGGGCGCCGAAAGTGAAAAAAGGCGCTTTTGAGGATAGAGTCCGCAGGAAAGCAGAGAGGGCCAAATTGTCTGGGGCATTTGAAGAGGTTCCAGGAGGCAGTGAGAACCAGCATTACTTTTCCCCGCTGGCACCTTTGCTGTGGCAGCAAAAGCTGGACGTTTGTCTTTTTTGCTCCGGAGGCTGCCGAAAGCGAAAACAGCTGCTTTTGAGGATGGAGTCCGCAGGAAAGCAGAGAGGGCCAAATTGTCTGTGGCATTTGAAAGGGTTCCAGGAGGCAGTGAGAACCAGCATTACTTTTCCCCGCTGGCACCTTTGCTGTGGCAGCAAAAGCTGGACGTTTGTCTTTTTTGCTCCGGAGGCTGCCGAAAGCGAAAACAGGTGCTTTTGAGGATGGAGTCCGCAGGAAAGCAGAGAGGGCCAAATTGTCTGGGGCATTTGAAAGGGTTCCAGGAGGCAGTGAGAACCAGCATTACTTTTCCCTGCTGGCACCTTTGCTGTGGCAGCAAAAGCTGGACGTTTGTCTTTTTTGCTCCGGAGGTTGCCGAAAGCGAAAACAGGTGCTTTTGAGGATGGAGTCCGCAGGAAAGCAGAGAGGGCCAAATTGTCTGGGGCATTTGAAGACGTTCCAGGAGGCAGTGAGAACCAGCATTACTTTTCCCCGCTGGCACCTTTGCTGTGGCAGCAAAAGCTGGACGTTTGTCTTTTTTGCTCCGGAGGCTGCCGAAAGCGAAAACAGGTGCTTTTGAGGATGGAGTCCGCAGGAAAGCAGAGAGGGCCAAATTGTCTGTGGCATTTGAAAGGGTTCCAGGAGGCAGTGAGAACCAGCATTACTTTTCCCCGCTGGCACCTTTGCTGTGGCAGCAAAAGCTGGACGTTTGTCTTTTTTGCTCCGGAGGCTGCCGAAAGCGAAAACAGGTGCTTTTGAGGATGGAGTCCGCAGGAAAGCAGAGAGGGCCAAATTGTCTGTGGCATTTGAAAGGGTTCCAGGAGGCAGTGAGAACCAGCATTACTTTTCCCCGCTGGCACCTTTGCTGTGGCAGCAAAAGCTGGACGTTTGTCTTTTTTGCTCCGGAGGCTGCCGAAAGCGAAAACAGGTGCTTTTGAGGATGGAGTCCGCAGGAAAGCAGAGAGGGCCAAATTGTCTGGGGCATTTGAAGACGTTCCAGGAGGCAGTGAGAACCAGCATTACTTTTCCCCGCTGGCACCTTTGCTGTGGCAGCAAAAGCTGGACGTTTGTCTTTTTTGCTCCGGAGGCTGCCGAAAGCAAAAACAGGTGCTTTTGAGGATGGAGTCCGCAGGAAAGCAGAGAGGGCCAAATTGTCTGTGGCATTTGAAAGGGTTCCAGGAGGCAGTGAGAACCAGCACTACTTTTCCCCTCTGGCACCTTTGCTGTGGCAGCAAAAGCTGGACGTTTGTCTTTTTTGCTCCGGAGGCTGCCGAAAGCGAAAACAGGTGCTTTTGAGGATGGAGTCCGCAGGAAAGCAGAGAGGGCCAAATTGTCTGGGGCATTTGAAAGAGTTCCAGGAGGCAGTGAGAACCAGCATTACTTTTCCCCGCTGGCACCTTTGCTGTGGCAGCAAAAGCTGGACGTTTGTCTTTTTACCACCGGAGGGCGCCGAAAGTGAAAAAAGGCGCTTTTGAGGATGGAGTCCGCAGGAAAGCAGAGAGGGCCAAATTGTCTGTGGCATTTGAAAGGGTTCCAGGAGGCAGTGAGAACCAGCACTACTTTTCCCCTCTGGCACCTTTGCTGTGGCAGCAAAAGCTGGACGTTTGTCTTTTTTGCTCCGGAGGCTGCCGAAAGAGAAAACAGGTGCTTTTGAGGATGGAGTCCGCAGGAAAGCAGAGAGGGCCAAATTGTCTGGGGCATTTGAAAGGGTTCCAGGAGGCAGTGAGAACCAGCATTACTTTTCCCCGCTGGCACCTTTGCTGTGGCAGCAAAAGCTGGACGTTTGTCTTTTTTGCTCCGGAGGCTGCCGAAAGCGAAAACAGGTGCTTTTGAGGATGGAGTCCGCAGGAAAGCAGAGAGGGCCAAATTGTCTGGGGCATATGAAGAGGTTCCAGGAGGCAGTGAGAACCAGCATTACTTTTCCCCGCTGGCACCTTTGCTGTGGCAGCAAAAGCTGGACGTTTGTCTTTTTTGCTCCGGAGGCTGCCGAAAGCAAAAACAGGTGCTTTTGAGGATGGAGTCCGCAGGAAAGCAGAGAGGGCCAAATTGTCTGTGGCATTTGAAAGGGTTCCAGGAGGCAGTGAGAACCAGCATTACTTTTCCCCGCTGGCACCTTTGCTGTGGCAGCAAAAGCTGGACGTTTGTCTTTTTTGCTCCGGAGGTTGCCGAAAGCGAAAACAGGTGCTTTTGAGGATGGAGTCCGCAGGAAAGCAGAGAGGGCCAAATTGTCTGTGGCATTTGAAAGGGTTCCAGGAAACACTGAGAACCAGCATTACTTTTCCCCGCTGGCACCTTTGCTGTGGCAGCAAAAGCTGGACGTTTGTCTTTTTTGCTCCGGAGGCTGCCGAAAGCGAAAACAGGTGCTTTTGAGGATGGAGTCCGCAGGAAAGCAGAGAGGGCCAAATTGTCTGTGGCATTTGAAAGGGTTCCAGGAGGCAGTGAGAACCAGCATTACTTTTCCCCGTTGGCACCTTTGCTGTGGCAGCAAAAGCTGGACGTTTGTCTTTTTTGCTCCGGAGGCTGCCGAAAGCGAAAACAGGTGCTTTTGAGGATGGAGTCCGCAGGAAAGCAGAGAGGGCCAAATTGTCTGGGGCATTTGAAAGGGTTCCAGGAGGCAGTGAGAACCAGCATTACTTTTCCCCGCTGGCACCTTTGTTGTGGCAGCAAAAGCTGGACGTTTGTCTTTTTTGCTCCGGAGGCTGCCGAAAGCGAAAACAGGTGCTTTTGAGGATGGAGTCCGCAGGAAAGCAGAGAGGGCCAAATTGTCTGGGGCATTTGAAAGGGTTCCAGGAGGCAGTGAGAACCAGCATTACTTTTCCCCGCTGGCACCTTTGCTGTGGCAGCAAAAGCTGGACGTTTGTCTTTTTTGCTCCGGAGGCTGCCGAAAGAGAAAACAGGTGCTTTTGAGGATGGAGTCCGCAGGAAAGCAGAGAGGGCCAAATTGTCTGGGGCATTTGAAAGGGTTCCAGGAGGCAGTGAGAACCAGCATTACTTTTCCCCGCTGGCACCTTTGCTGTGGCAGCAAAACCTGGACGTTTGTCTTTTTTGCTCCGGAGGCTGCCGAAAGCGAAAACAGGTGCTTTTGAGGATGGAGTCCGCAGGAAAGCAGAGAGGGCCAAATTGTCTGGGGCATTTGAAAGGGTTCCAGGAGGCAGTGAGAACCAGCATTACTTTTCCCCGCTGGCACCTTTGCTGTGGCAGCAAAAGCTGGACGTTTGTCTTTTTTGCTCCGGAGGCTGCCGAAAGCGAAAACAGGTGCTTTTGAGGATGGAGTCCGCAGGAAAGCAGAGAGGGCCAAATTGTCTGTGGCATTTGAAAGGGTTCCAGGAGGCAGTGAGAACCAGCATTACTTTTCCCCGCTGGCACCTTTGCTGTGGCAGCAAAAGCTGGACGTTTGTCTTTTTTGCTCCGGAGGCTGCCAAAAGCGAAAACAGGTGCTTTTGAGGATGGAGTCCGCAGGAAAGCAGAGAGGGCCAAATTGTCTGGGGCATTTGAACAGGTTCCAGGAGGCAGTGAGAACCAGCATTACTTTTCCCCGCTGGCACCTTTGCTGTGGCAGCAAAAGCTGGACGTTTGTCTTTTTACCACCGGAGGGCGCCGAAAGTGAAAAAAGGCGCTTTTGAGGATAGAGTCCGCAGGAAAGCAGAGAGGGCCAAATTGTCAGGGGCATTTGAAGAGGTTCCAGGAGGCAGTGAGAACGAGCATTACTTTTCCCCGCTGGCACCTTTGCTGTGGCAGCAAAAGCTGGACGTTTGTCTTTTTTGCTCCGGAGGCTGCCGAAAGCGAAAACAGGTGCTTTTGAGGATGGAGTCCGCAGGAAAGCAGACAGGGCCAAATTGTCTGTGGCATTTGAAAGGGTTCCAGGAGGCAGTGAGAACCAGCATTACTTTTCCCCGCTGGCACCTTTGCTGTGGCAGCAAAAGCTGGACGTTTGTCTTTTTTGCTCCGGAGGCTGCCGAAAGCGAAAACAGGTGCTTTTGAGGATGGAGTCCGCAGGAAAGCAGAGAGGGCCAAATTGTCTGGGGCATTTGAAAGGGTTCCAGGAGGCAGTGAGAACCAGCATTACTTTTCCCCGCTGGCACCTTTGCTGTGGCAGCAAAAGCTGGACGTTTGTCTTTTTTGCTCCGGAGGCTGCCGAAAGCGAAAACAGGTGCTTTTGAGGATGGAGTCCGCAGGAAAGCAGAGAGGGCCAAATTGTCTGTGGCATTTGAAAGGGTTCCAGGAGGCAGTGAGAACCAGCATTACTTTTCCCCGCTGGCACCTTTGCTGTGGCAGCAAAAGCTGGACGTTTGTCTTTTTTGCTCCGGAGGTTGCCGAAAGCGAAAAAAGGTGCTTTTGAGGATGGAGTCCGCAGGAAAGCAGAGAGGGCCAAATTGTCTGTGGCATTTGAAAGGGTTGCAGGAGGCAGTGAGAACCAGCATTACTTTTCCCCGTTGGCACCTTTGCTGTGGCAGCAAAAGCTGGACGTTTGTCTTTTTTGCTCCGGAGGCTGCCGAAAGCGAAAAAAGGTGCTTTTGAGGATGGAGTCCGCAGGAAAGCAGAGAGGGCCAAATTGTCTGTGGCATTTGAAAGGGTTCCAGGAGGCAGTGAGAACCAGCATTACTTTTCCCCGTTGGCACCTTTGCTGTGGCAGCAAAAGCTGGACGTTTGTCTTTTTTGCTCCGGAGGCTGCCGAAAGCGAAAACAGGTGCTTTTGAGGATGGAGTCCGCAGGAAAGCAGAGAGGGCCAAATTGTCTGGGGCATTTGAAAGGGTTCCAGGAGACAGTGAGAACCAGCATTACTTTTCCCCGCTGGCACCTTTGTTGTGGCAGCAAAAGCTGGACGTTTGTCTTTTTTGCTCCGGAGGCTGCCGAAAGCGAAAACAGGTGCTTTTGAGGATGGAGTCCGCAGGAAAGCAGAGAGGGCCAAATGTCTGGGGCATTTGAAAGGGTTCCAGGAGGCAGTGAGAACCAGCATTACTTTTCCCCGCTGGCACCTTTGCTGTGGCAGCAAAAGCTGGACGTTTGTCTTTTTTGCTCCGGAGGCTGCCGAAAGCGAAAACAGGTGCTTTTGAGGATGGAGTCCGCAGGAAAGCAGAGAGGGCCAAATTGTCTGTGGCATTTGAAAGGGTTCCAGGAGGCAGTGAGAACCAGCATTACTTTTCCCCGCTGGCACCTTTGCTGTGGCAGCAAAAGCTGGACGTTTGTCTTTTTTGCTCCGGAGGCTGCCGAAAGCGAAAACAGGTGCTTTTGAGGATGGAGTCCGCAGGAAAGCAGAGAGGGCCAAATTGTCTGGGGCATTTGAAGGACGTTCCAGGAGGCAGTGAGAACCAGCATTACTTTTCCCCGCTGGCACCTTTGCTGTGGCAGCAAAAGCTGGACGTTTGTCTTTTTTGCTCCGGAGGCTGCCGAAAGCAAAAACAGGTGCTTTTGAGGATGGAGTCCGCAGGAAAGCAGAGAGGGCCAAATTGTCTGTGGCATTTGAAAGGGTTCCAGGAGGCAGTGAGAACCAGCACTACTTTTCCCCTCTGGCACCTTTGCTGTGGCAGCAAAAGCTGGACGTTTTGTCTTTTTTGCTCCGGAGGCTGCCGAAAGCGAAAACAGGTGCTTTTGAGGATGGAGTCCGCAGGAAAGCAGAGAGGGCCAAATTGTCTGGGGCATTTGAAAGGGTTCCAGGAGGCAGTGAGAACCAGCATTACTTTTCCCCGCTGGCACCTTTGTTGTGGCAGCAAAAGCTGGACGTTTGTCTTTTTTGCTCCGGAGGCTGCCGAAAGCGAAAACAGGTGCTTTTGAGGATGGAGTCCGCAGGAAAGCAGAGAGGGCCAAATTGTCTGGGGCATTTGAAAGGGTTCCAGGAGGCAGTGAGAACCAGCATTACTTTTCCCCGCTGGCACCTTTGCTGTGGCAGCAAAAGCTGGACGTTTGTCTTTTTTGCTCCGGAGGCTGCCGAAAGCGAAAACAGGTGCTTTTGAGGATGGAGTCCGCAGGAAAGCAGAGAGGGCCAAATTGTCTGTGGCATTTGAAAGGGTTCCAGGAGGCAGTGAGAACCAGCACTACTTTTCCCCTCTGGCACCTTTGCTGTGGCAGCAAAAGCTGGACGTTTGTCTTTTTTGCTCCGGAGGCTGCCGAAAGCGAAAACAGGTGCTTTTGAGGATGGAGTCCGCAGGAAAGCAGAGAGGGCCAAATTGTCTGGGGCATTTGAAAGGGTTCCAGGAGGCAGTGAGAACCAGCATTACTTTTCCCCGCTGGCACCTTTGTTGTGGCAGCAAAAGCTGGACGTTTGTCTTTTTTGCTCCGGAGGCTGCCGAAAGCGAAAACAGGTGCTTTTGAGGATGGAGTCCGCAGGAAAGCAGAGAGGGCCAAATTGTCTGGGGCATTTGAAAGGGTTCCAGGAGGCAGTGAGAACCAGCATTACTTTTCCCCGCTGGCACCTTTGCTGTGGCAGCAAAAGCTGGACGTTTGTCTTTTTTGCTCCGGAGGCTGCCGAAAGCGAAAACAGGTGCTTTTGAGGATGGAGTCCGCAGGAAAGCAGAGAGGGCCAAATTGTCTGTGGCATTTGAAAGGGTTCCAGGAGGCAGTGAGAACCAGCATTACTTTTCCCCGCTGGCACCTTTGCTGTGGCAGCAAAAGCTGGACGTTTGTCTTTTTTGCTCCGGAGGCTGCCGAAAGCGAAAACAGGTGCTTTTGAGGATGGAGTCCGCAGGAAAGCAGAGAGGGCCAAATTGTCTGGGGCATTTGAAGACGTTCCAGGAGGCAGTGAGAACCAGCATTACTTTTCCCCGCTGGCACCTTTGCTGTGGCAGCAAAAGCTGGACGTTTGTCTTTTTTGCTCCGGAGGCTGCCGAAAGCAAAAACAGGTGCTTTTGAGGATGGAGTCCGCAGGAAAGCAGAGAGGGCCAAATTGTCTGTGGCATTTGAAAGGGTTCCAGGAGGCAGTGAGAACCAGCACTACTTTTCCCCTCTGGCACCTTTGCTGTGGCAGCAAAAGCTGGACGTTTGTCTTTTTTGCTCCGGAGGCTGCCGAAAGCGAAAACAGGTGCTTTTGAGGATGGAGTCCGCAGGAAAGCAGAGAGGGCCAAATTGTCTGGGGCATTTGAAAGGGTTCCAGGAGGCAGTGAGAACCAGCATTACTTTTCCCCGCTGGCACCTTTGCTGTGGCAGCAAAAGCTGGACGTTTGTCTTTTTTGCTCCGGAGGCTGCCGAAAGCGAAAACAGGTGCTTTTGAGGATGGAGTCCGCAGGAAAGCAGAGAGGGCCAAATTGTCTGTGGCATTTGAAAGGGTTCCAGGAGGCAGTGAGAACCAGCATTACTTTTCCCCGCTGGCACCTTTGCTGTGGCAGCAAAAGCTGGACGTTTGTCTTTTTTGCTCCGGAGGTTGCCGAAAGCGAAAACAGGTGCTTTTGAGGATGGAGTCCGCAGGAAAGCAGAGAGGGCCAAATTGTCTGGGGCATATGAAGAGGTTCCAGGAGGCAGTGAGAACCAGCATTACTTTTCCCCGCTGGCACCTTTGCTGTGGCAGCAAAAGCTGGACGTTTGTCTTTTTTGCTCCGGAGGCTGCCGAAAGCAAAAACAGGTGCTTTTGAGGATGGAGTCCGCAGGAAAGCAGAGAGGGCCAAATTGTCTGTGGCATTTGAAAGGGTTCC
Organism: Vanellus vanellus; assembly: GCF_965231255.1. NCBI lineage: Eukaryota > Metazoa > Chordata > Aves > Charadriiformes > Charadriidae > Vanellus > Vanellus vanellus. Next base: position 626 of record NW_028127716.1, on the reverse strand, counting down.
AGGAGGCAGTGAGAACCAGCATTACTTTTCCCCGCTGGCACCTTTGCTGTGGCAGCAAAAGCTGGACGTTTGTCTTTTTTGCTCCGGAGGTTGCCGAAAGCGAAAACAGGTGCTTTTGAGGATGGAGTCCGCAGGAAAGCAGAGAGGGCCAAATTGTCTGTGGCATTTGAAAGGGTTCCAGGAAACACTGAGAACCAGCATTACTTTTCCCCGCTGGCACCTTTGCTGTGGCAGCAAAAGCTGGACGTTTGTCTTTTTTGCTCCGGAGGCTGCCGAAAGCGAAAACAGGTGCTTTTGAGGATGGAGTCCGCAGGAAAGCAGAGAGGGCCAAATTGTCTGTGGCATTTGAAAGGGTTCCAGGAGGCAGTGAGAACCAGCATTACTTTTCCCCGTTGGCACCTTTGCTGTGGCAGCAAAAGCTGGACGTTTGTCTTTTTTGCTCCGGAGGCTGCCGAAAGCGAAAACAGGTGCTTTTGAGGATGGAGTGCGCAGGAAAGCAGAGAGGGCCAAATTGTCTGGGGCATTTGAAAGGGTTCCAGGAGGCAGTGAGAACCAGCATTACTTTTCCCCGCTGGCACCTTTGTTGTGGCAGCAAAAGCTGGACGTTTGTCTTTTTTGCTCCGGAG
>NW_028127717.1:0-28811 GCF_965231255.1 Vanellus vanellus | reverse complement strand
GCAAGGGCGCACTAAGGCCTGCCCGGAGCCTTCTCTTCTGGGGGCTGAGCAGCGGCGGCTCTCTCAGCCTGTCCGCGTAGGAGAGGCGTTTGGTGCCTCTGAGGATGGTGTTTGTGGCCCTGGTGTGGGGCCGCTCGGACAGGTGCGTGGCGTGGCGTGGCGTCCTTGTCCTGAGGCCTGCAGAGCTGATGCTGAGCTGGTGTGAAGCGGGGTGGAAGGTGGAAGGTGTGGAGGAGGCGAGGGCCGTTGAGACGTTTGTGGTGACGATGGCTAAAGCCCGGCAGAGGTTTTGCAAAGAGGTTGAGGGGAGCGCGTCCTTGGGGAGGTGCCGGAGCGAAGAGCGGGCGCGGGATGTGCAGAGCCCTGTTGGGAGCAGGGCTGGGAGCAGGTGCTGAGTGGCGGTGTCTTCCCCCCACCCCAAAGGCTGGTTCCTGTGCTTGTGAGACGAGAGGCAGTGGCCAGCTTTTTGCAAGAGGTCTTTATTTTCTGTCGAATAAATAGGTGAATAAATAGATAAAACCCATTGTGGAAATAAATAGAGCGGGTTCTATAAATAGGGGAGGGGCCAGTGGAGGCTGAGGGTGCAGGGCCGTTCTTGCGGCGGCTCTTGCCCCGGGTGAGGGGAGGCGGGAGGACGGAGGTGGGCATGGGTGGTGGTGGGGTGTGGGGCGGTGCGGGTTGTTGTTGGTCGTTGGGCTAACGGCACATGGTGCGTGTGAGGTTGTGGAGGCGTTGGAGAGAGGCGCGAGCTTCGAGGCGGACGTGGTCCCAGGCGCAGGCGCTGTGGTTGTGGGTGCGGAGGAAGTCCTGGATGCGCCTGAAGTATTTGTTGATGCTGAGCACGAGGTTGCGGGGCCCTTGGGCTTGGAAGAGCGTGCCGTTGGCTGGCAGGCATTGCTGGAGCTGCTGGCTGTGGTGGTGGAGCTTGCTGAGGAGGCGATCCCGTGCCTGGGCGTCCCAGTGTTGGGGGGTGCTCTGGCTGCTGAGGGTGGCGAAGAGGTTGTCGAGGATGTGTCGGGCGGTGGCGGCGGCTTGCTGTGGGTGGTTGGTGTGGCGGAGGGTGTCGGGGAAGGGGAAGGGCGGCTGCTGGTGCTGGCAGGGCTGTGGCGGGCTGGGAGCCATGTCCTGGAGGCTCTTGAGGCTGTCCCAGAGGAAGGTGGCGTGGCAGGGAGGCAGGTGGTGGCAGGCGAGGGTGGTGGCGAGAGCCGTCAGGAGGAGCAGGAGCGCCGGGGCGCCGTGCGGCAGGCGGGTGTGTGGGGTTGCGGGCGCAGGCATGGTGGGGGTGTGGGCGGTGGTGGTGAGGAGCCTGGTGAGGCTCGTTGGTGGTGCGGGTGGGCGCTGTGCTTGGGGTGCTGCCGGGTGCGCGGCTTTATGCGGTGCGGCGGCTTTGCCTTCCTCGCTTTCTGATTGCGGCGAGTTTCCGGCTGTGGTTTTCATTTTTGGCTGGTGGCTGTGGTGGTCTTGGGGAAGTGCGTTGGTGGGGTTGCTGGTGGTGTGTTGTGGGGATGTTGGCTGTAGTGGTTGAGCGGGGGATGCGAAAGCGCTGGGGCAGAGCCCATGGGGGTCAGGTGTGCCGGCGGGAGGCGTGTTAGGGTTTCCCTGCTGCCTGCAGGGCGAGCTGCGGTGCCTCTTTTCTGCCGCGGAAGTCTCCCTTCCTGCCCAAGGGTCTTTTCCGTCTGTCGTGCCCTGGTGCTGGTTGTGGTGTGTTTTCCTTTCACTTGTGGCTCGCCTTTGCTTTCATCTTAGCTGGCCTTTCCTTTTCGTGTTGGGAAGGGTTGTGAAGCGACGTCACTTGGCAGAGGCTGGGGAGCCCCTGGCTGGAGGGAGGGCGCGGGGGTGGCGGTGGCTGGCGAGGAGGTGGCTCTGGGTGTAGGCACGTGAGCATTGGACGTGTTTGTGGATGGAGCTGCCCCGGCTCCCGTGATTGAAGGTGGCGAGCATGGGGAGGAAAGGCGGGAGGCAAGGCCGGAGGAAAAGGAAGAGGAAAAGGGAAGAGTTTTGCTCCTGCTGCTGGCACCACGTTGGGTCCGTGGCTGTGGTGCCCCGCGCGTGCCCCTGTAGCAGGGGTCTCGTTGCGTTGTGTCTGCCTCCTTGCCTGAGGTGTCTGGAGAGCAAAGTAGAAAATGTCCCCCGTAAGCAAAGGGTCTTGCCTTTGGGATGGCCTGAGCCCCTGCGGGCCTAGAGGAGAGGTGTCCAGGAGTCCTGTGGAGGTGGAGCTGTTGCAGCTGATGGAGTTGTAGAGCTCCAGTGGGAGGAGGAGGTGGAGGGTGCACTGGCTGGGGTTGTTGTGTGCCTTCGGAGAGCAAGGATGGCGTTCTGCTTGCATGAGAGCCGCTGGGGCGTGTTTTCTGCAAGCTTTTGGCGCAGGGGAAGGGCGTGTGTGGTGGTGGTGGTGGCGGCAAGGCGGTGTCGGGCTGGGAGCCGTGGTGGTATGAGGCCACGTGGTGCTGGTGGGTGCTGTGCTTGGGGCGCTGGCTGGGGCGCGACGATTTGGCGGACGGAGGGGCCGTGCCTGCAGGAGGTAGGCTGATGGTGGAGGTGCGTGGCTGGACCTTGTCCCTGTTGCCCTGGAAGAGCTGGTGCTGCAAGGTGTTTTCAAGCAGCGCAACGAGAGAGCTGTCGTGAGCAATGGGGGAAGTGGGAAGAGAAGGCGAACGCCGCCGGATCCAAGGCATAGAATCGCGTCCTGGTTTGGGTTGGGAGGGACCTTGGGAGGCCATCTGGTGCAACGGCCCAGCGATGAGCAGGGACCTCTTCAAGTGGGTGCGGTTGCTGCGAGTGCAGGGCACCCTGACCTGGAATGTTTGCGGGGCCGGGGCACCTCGCAGCTCTGCGGGCACCCCGTTGCGGTGTTTCAGCACCCTCGTGGCAAAAACTGTCAGGCTTGCATCTGGTGTGAATCTCGCCTCTCTTGGTTTAAAGGCGCTACCCCTTGTCCTATCGCTCCAGGCCCTACTGAGAAGTGTGCCCGCTAAGTCTGTCTTAGGAGCCCCCTTGAAGTCCTGCAAGGGCGCACTAAGGCCTGCCCGGAGCCTTCTCTTCTGGGGGCTGAGCAGCGGCGGCTCTCTCAGCCTGTCTGCGTAGGAGAGGCGTTTGGTGCCTCTGAGGATGGTGTTTGTGGCCCTGGTGTGGGGCCGCTCGGACAGGTGCGTGGCGTGGCGTGGCGTCCTTGTCCTGAGGCCTGCAGAGCTGATGCTGAGCTGGTGTGAAGCGGGGTGGAAGGTGGAAGGTGTGGAGGAGGCGAGGGCCGTTGAGACGTTTGTGGTGACGATGGCTAAAGCCCGGCAGAGGTTTTGCAAAGAGGTTGAGGGGAGCGCGTCCTTGGGGAGGTGCCGGAGCGAAGAGCGGGCGCGGGATGTGCAGAGCCCTGTTGGGAGCAGGGCTGGGAGCAGGTGCTGAGTGGCGGTGTCTTCCCCCCACCCCAAAGGCTGGTTCCTGTGCTTGTGAGACGAGAGGCAGTGGCCAGCTTTTTGCAAGAGGTCTTTATTTTCTGTCGAATAAATAGGTGAATAAATAGATAAAACCCATTGTGGAAATAAATAGAGCGGGTTCTATAAATAGGGGAGGGGCCAGTGGAGGCTGAGGGTGCAGGGCCGTTCTTGCGGCGGCTCTTGCCCCGGGTGAGGGGAGGCGGGAGGACGGAGGTGGGCATGGGTGGTGGTGGGGTGTGGGGCGGTGCGGGTTGTTGTTGGTCGTTGGGCTAACGGCACATGGTGCGTGTGAGGTTGTGGAGGCGTTGGAGAGAGGCGCGAGCTTCGAGGCGGACGTGGTCCCAGGCGCAGGCGCTGTGGTTGTGGGTGCGGAGGAAGTCCTGGATGCGCCTGAAGTATTTGTTGATGCTGAGCACGAGGTTGCGGGGCCCTTGGGCTTGGAAGAGCGTGCCGTTGGCTGGCAGGCATTGCTGGAGCTGCTGGCTGTGGTGGTGGAGCTTGCTGAGGAGGCGATCCCGTGCCTGGGCGTCCCAGTGTTGGGGGGTGCTCTGGCTGCTGAGGGTGGCGAAGAGGTTGTCGAGGATGTGTCGGGCGGTGGCGGCGGCTTGCTGTGGGTGGTTGGTGTGGCGGAGGGTGTCGGGGAAGGGGAAGGGCGGCTGCTGGTGCTGGCAGGGCTGTGGCGGGCTGGGAGCCATGTCCTGGAGGCTCTTGAGGCTGTCCCAGAGGAAGGTGGCGTGGCAGGGAGGCAGGTGGTGGCAGGCGAGGGTGGTGGCGAGAGCCGTCAGGAGGAGCAGGAGCGCCGGGGCGCCGTGCGGCAGGCGGGTGTGTGGGGTTGCGGGCGCAGGCATGGTGGGGGTGTGGGCGGTGGTGGTGAGGAGCCTGGTGAGGCTTGTTGGTGGTGCGGGTGGGCGCTGTGCTTGGGGTGCTGCCGGGTGCGCGGCTTTATGCGGTGCGGCGGCTTTGCCTTCCTCGCTTTCTGATTGCGGCGAGTTTCCGGCTGTGGTTTTCATTTTTGGCTGGTGGCTGTGGTGGTCTTGGGGAAGTGCGTTGGTGGGGTTGCTGGTGGTGTGTTGTGGGGATGTTGGCTGTAGTGGTTGAGCGGGGGATGCGAAAGCGCTGGGGCAGAGCCCATGGGGGTCAGGTGTGCCGGCGGGAGGCGTGTTAGGGTTTCCCTGCTGCCTGCAGGGCGAGCTGCGGTGCCTCTTTTCTGCCGCGGAAGTCTCCCTTCCTGCCCAAGGGTCTTTTCCGTCTGTCGTGCCCTGGTGCTGGTTGTGGTGTGTTTTCCTTTCACTTGTGGCTCGCCTTTGCTTTCATCTTAGCTGGCCTTTCCTTTTCGTGTTGGGAAGGGTTGTGAAGCGACGTCACTTGGCAGAGGCTGGGGAGCCCCTGGCTGGAGGGAGGGCGCGGGGGTGGCGGTGGCTGGCGAGGAGGTGGCTCTGGGTGTAGGCACGTGAGCATTGGACGTGTTTGTGGATGGAGCTGCCCCGGCTCCCGTGATTGAAGGTGGCGAGCATGGGGAGGAAAGGCGGGAGGCAAGGCCGGAGGAAAAGGAAGAGGAAAAGGGAAGAGTTTTGCTCCTGCTGCTGGCACCACGTTGGGTCCGTGGCTGTGGTGCCCCGCGCGTGCCCCTGTAGCAGGGGTCTCGTTGCGTTGTGTCTGCCTCCTTGCCTGAGGTGTCTGGAGAGCAAAGTAGAAAATGTCCCCCGTAAGCAAAGGGTCTTGCCTTTGGGATGGCCTGAGCCCCTGCGGGCCTAGAGGAGAGGTGTCCAGGAGTCCTGTGGAGGTGGAGCTGTTGCAGCTGATGGAGTTGTAGAGCTCCAGTGGGAGGAGGAGGTGGAGGGTGCACTGGCTGGGGTTGTTGTGTGCCTTCGGAGAGCAAGGATGGCGTTCTGCTTGCATGAGAGCCGCTGGGGCGTGTTTTCTGCAAGCTTTTGGCGCAGGGGAAGGGCGTGTGTGGTGGTGGTGGTGGCGGCAAGGCGGTGTCGGGCTGGGAGCCGTGGTGGTATGAGGCCACGTGGTGCTGGTGGGTGCTGTGCTTGGGGCGCTGGCTGGGGCGCGACGATTTGGCGGACGGAGGGGCCGTGCCTGCAGGAGGTAGGCTGATGGTGGAGGTGCGTGGCTGGACCTTGTCCCTGTTGCCCTGGAAGAGCTGGTGCTGCAAGGTGTTTTCAAGCAGCGCAACGAGAGAGCTGTCGTGAGCAATGGGGGAAGTGGGAAGAGAAGGCGAACGCCGCCGGATCCAAGGCATAGAATCGCGTCCTGGTTTGGGTTGGGAGGGACCTTGGGAGGCCATCTGGTGCAACGGCCCAGCGATGAGCAGGGACCTCTTCAAGTGGGTGCGGTTGCTGCGAGTGCAGGGCACCCTGACCTGGAATGTTTGCGGGGCCGGGGCACCTCGCAGCTCTGCGGGCACCCCGTTGCGGTGTTTCAGCACCCTCGTGGCAAAAACTGTCAGGCTTGCATCTGGTGTGAATCTCGCCTCTCTTGGTTTAAAGGCGCTACCCCTTGTCCTATCGCTCCAGGCCCTACTGAGAAGTGTGCCCGCTAAGTCTGTCTTAGGAGCCCCCTTGAAGTCCTGCAAGGGCGCACTAAGGCCTGCCCGGAGCCTTCTCTTCTGGGGGCTGAGCAGCGGCGGCTCTCTCAGCCTGTCTGCGTAGGAGAGGCGTTTGGTGCCTCTGAGGATGGTGTTTGTGGCCCTGGTGTGGGGCCGCTCGGACAGGTGCGTGGCGTGGCGTGGCGTCCTTGTCCTGAGGCCTGCAGAGCTGATGCTGAGCTGGTGTGAAGCGGGGTGGAAGGTGGAAGGTGTGGAGGAGGCGAGGGCCGTTGAGACGTTTGTGGTGACGATGGCTAAAGCCCGGCAGAGGTTTTGCAAAGAGGTTGAGGGGAGCGCGTCCTTGGGGAGGTGCCGGAGCGAAGAGCGGGCGCGGGATGTGCAGAGCCCTGTTGGGAGCAGGGCTGGGAGCAGGTGCTGAGTGGCGGTGTCTTCCCCCCACCCCAAAGGCTGGTTCCTGTGCTTGTGAGACGAGAGGCAGTGGCCAGCTTTTTGCAAGAGGTCTTTATTTTCTGTCGAATAAATAGGTGAATAAATAGATAAAACCCATTGTGGAAATAAATAGAGCGGGTTCTATAAATAGGGGAGGGGCCAGTGGAGGCTGAGGGTGCAGGGCCGTTCTTGCGGCGGCTCTTGCCCCGGGTGAGGGGAGGCGGGAGGACGGAGGTGGGCATGGGTGGTGGTGGGGTGTGGGGCGGTGCGGGTTGTTGTTGGTCGTTGGGCTAACGGCACATGGTGCGTGTGAGGTTGTGGAGGCGTTGGAGAGAGGCGCGAGCTTCGAGGCGGACGTGGTCCCAGGCGCAGGCGCTGTGGTTGTGGGTGCGGAGGAAGTCCTGGATGCGCCTGAAGTATTTGTTGATGCTGAGCACGAGGTTGCGGGGCCCTTGGGCTTGGAAGAGCGTGCCGTTGGCTGGCAGGCATTGCTGGAGCTGCTGGCTGTGGTGGTGGAGCTTGCTGAGGAGGCGATCCCGTGCCTGGGCGTCCCAGTGTTGGGGGGTGCTCTGGCTGCTGAGGGTGGCGAAGAGGTTGTCGAGGATGTGTCGGGCGGTGGCGGCGGCTTGCTGTGGGTGGTTGGTGTGGCGGAGGGTGTCGGGGAAGGGGAAGGGCGGCTGCTGGTGCTGGCAGGGCTGTGGCGGGCTGGGAGCCATGTCCTGGAGGCTCTTGAGGCTGTCCCAGAGGAAGGTGGCGTGGCAGGGAGGCAGGTGGTGGCAGGCGAGGGTGGTGGCGAGAGCCGTCAGGAGGAGCAGGAGCGCCGGGGCGCCGTGCGGCAGGCGGGTGTGTGGGGTTGCGGGCGCAGGCATGGTGGGGGTGTGGGCGGTGGTGGTGAGGAGCCTGGTGAGGCTCGTTGGTGGTGCGGGTGGGCGCTGTGCTTGGGGTGCTGCCGGGTGCGCGGCTTTATGCGGTGCGGCGGCTTTGCCTTCCTCGCTTTCTGATTGCGGCGAGTTTCCGGCTGTGGTTTTCATTTTTGGCTGGTGGCTGTGGTGGTCTTGGGGAAGTGCGTTGGTGGGGTTGCTGGTGGTGTGTTGTGGGGATGTTGGCTGTAGTGGTTGAGCGGGGGATGCGAAAGCGCTGGGGCAGAGCCCATGGGGGTCAGGTGTGCCGGCGGGAGGCGTGTTAGGGTTTCCCTGCTGCCTGCAGGGCGAGCTGCGGTGCCTCTTTTCTGCCGCGGAAGTCTCCCTTCCTGCCCAAGGGTCTTTTCCGTCTGTCGTGCCCTGGTGCTGGTTGTGGTGTGTTTTCCTTTCACTTGTGGCTCGCCTTTGCTTTCATCTTAGCTGGCCTTTCCTTTTCGTGTTGGGAAGGGTTGTGAAGCGACGTCACTTGGCAGAGGCTGGGGAGCCCCTGGCTGGAGGGAGGGCGCGGGGGTGGCGGTGGCTGGCGAGGAGGTGGCTCTGGGTGTAGGCACGTGAGCATTGGACGTGTTTGTGGATGGAGCTGCCCCGGCTCCCGTGATTGAAGGTGGCGAGCATGGGGAGGAAAGGCGGGAGGCAAGGCCGGAGGAAAAGGAAGAGGAAAAGGGAAGAGTTTTGCTCCTGCTGCTGGCACCACGTTGGGTCCGTGGCTGTGGTGCCCCGCGCGTGCCCCTGTAGCAGGGGTCTCGTTGCGTTGTGTCTGCCTCCTTGCCTGAGGTGTCTGGAGAGCAAAGTAGAAAATGTCCCCCGTAAGCAAAGGGTCTTGCCTTTGGGATGGCCTGAGCCCCTGCGGGCCTAGAGGAGAGGTGTCCAGGAGTCCTGTGGAGGTGGAGCTGTTGCAGCTGATGGAGTTGTAGAGCTCCAGTGGGAGGAGGAGGTGGAGGGTGCACTGGCTGGGGTTGTTGTGTGCCTTCGGAGAGCAAGGATGGCGTTCTGCTTGCATGAGAGCCGCTGGGGCGTGTTTTCTGCAAGCTTTTGGCGCAGGGGAAGGGCGTGTGTGGTGGTGGTGGTGGCGGCAAGGCGGTGTCGGGCTGGGAGCCGTGGTGGTATGAGGCCACGTGGTGCTGGTGGGTGCTGTGCTTGGGGCGCTGGCTGGGGCGCGACGATTTGGCGGACGGAGGGGCCGTGCCTGCAGGAGGTAGGCTGATGGTGGAGGTGCGTGGCTGGACCTTGTCCCTGTTGCCCTGGAAGAGCTGGTGCTGCAAGGTGTTTTCAAGCAGCGCAACGAGAGAGCTGTCGTGAGCAATGGGGGAAGTGGGAAGAGAAGGCGAACGCCGCCGGATCCAAGGCATAGAATCGCGTCCTGGTTTGGGTTGGGAGGGACCTTGGGAGGCCATCTGGTGCAACGGCCCAGCGATGAGCAGGGACCTCTTCAAGTGGGTGCGGTTGCTGCGAGTGCAGGGCACCCTGACCTGGAATGTTTGCGGGGCCGGGGCACCTCGCAGCTCTGCGGGCACCCCGTTGCGGTGTTTCAGCACCCTCGTGGCAAAAACTGTCAGGCTTGCATCTGGTGTGAATCTCGCCTCTCTTGGTTTAAAGGCGCTACCCCTTGTCCTATCGCTCCAGGCCCTACTGAGAAGTGTGCCCGCTAAGTCTGTCTTAGGAGCCCCCTTGAAGTCCTGCAAGGGCGCACTAAGGCCTGCCCGGAGCCTTCTCTTCTGGGGGCTGAGCAGCGGCGGCTCTCTCAGCCTGTCCGCGTAGGAGAGGCGTTTGGTGCCTCTGAGGATGGTGTTTGTGGCCCTGGTGTGGGGCCGCTCGGACAGGTGCGTGGCGTGGCGTGGCGTCCTTGTCCTGAGGCCTGCAGAGCTGATGCTGAGCTGGTGTGAAGCGGGGTGGAAGGTGGAAGGTGTGGAGGAGGCGAGGGCCGTTGAGACGTTTGTGGTGACGATGGCTAAAGCCCGGCAGAGGTTTTGCAAAGAGGTTGAGGGGAGCGCGTCCTTGGGGAGGTGCCGGAGCGAAGAGCGGGCGCGGGATGTGCAGAGCCCTGTTGGGAGCAGGGCTGGGAGCAGGTGCTGAGTGGCGGTGTCTTCCCCCCACCCCAAAGGCTGGTTCCTGTGCTTGTGAGACGAGAGGCAGTGGCCAGCTTTTTGCAAGAGGTCTTTATTTTCTGTCGAATAAATAGGTGAATAAATAGATAAAACCCATTGTGGAAATAAATAGAGCGGGTTCTATAAATAGGGGAGGGGCCAGTGGAGGCTGAGGGTGCAGGGCCGTTCTTGCGGCGGCTCTTGCCCCGGGTGAGGGGAGGCGGGAGGACGGAGGTGGGCATGGGTGGTGGTGGGGTGTGGGGCGGTGCGGGTTGTTGTTGGTCGTTGGGCTAACGGCACATGGTGCGTGTGAGGTTGTGGAGGCGTTGGAGAGAGGCGCGAGCTTCGAGGCGGACGTGGTCCCAGGCGCAGGCGCTGTGGTTGTGGGTGCGGAGGAAGTCCTGGATGCGCCTGAAGTATTTGTTGATGCTGAGCACGAGGTTGCGGGGCCCTTGGGCTTGGAAGAGCGTGCCGTTGGCTGGCAGGCATTGCTGGAGCTGCTGGCTGTGGTGGTGGAGCTTGCTGAGGAGGCGATCCCGTGCCTGGGCGTCCCAGTGTTGGGGGGTGCTCTGGCTGCTGAGGGTGGCGAAGAGGTTGTCGAGGATGTGTCGGGCGGTGGCGGCGGCTTGCTGTGGGTGGTTGGTGTGGCGGAGGGTGTCGGGGAAGGGGAAGGGCGGCTGCTGGTGCTGGCAGGGCTGTGGCGGGCTGGGAGCCATGTCCTGGAGGCTCTTGAGGCTGTCCCAGAGGAAGGTGGCGTGGCAGGGAGGCAGGTGGTGGCAGGCGAGGGTGGTGGCGAGAGCCGTCAGGAGGAGCAGGAGCGCCGGGGTGCCGTGCGGCAGGCGGGTGTGTGGGGTTGCGGGCGCAGGCATGGTGGGGGTGTGGGCGGTGGTGGTGAGGAGCCTGGTGAGGCTCGTTGGTGGTGCGGGTGGGCGCTGTGCTTGGGGTGCTGCCGGGTGCGCGGCTTTATGCGGTGCGGCGGCTTTGCCTTCCTCGCTTTCTGATTGCGGCGAGTTTCCGGCTGTGGTTTTCATTTTTGGCTGGTGGCTGTGGTGGTCTTGGGGAAGTGCGTTGGTGGGGTTGCTGGTGGTGTGTTGTGGGGATGTTGGCTGTAGTGGTTGAGCGGGGGATGCGAAAGCGCTGGGGCAGAGCCCATGGGGGTCAGGTGTGCCGGCGGGAGGCGTGTTAGGGTTTCCCTGCTGCCTGCAGGGCGAGCTGCGGTGCCTCTTTTCTGCCGCGGAAGTCTCCCTTCCTGCCCAAGGGTCTTTTCCGTCTGTCGTGCCCTGGTGCTGGTTGTGGTGTGTTTTCCTTTCACTTGTGGCTCGCCTTTGCTTTCATCTTAGCTGGCCTTTCCTTTTCGTGTTGGGAAGGGTTGTGAAGCGACGTCACTTGGCAGAGGCTGGGGAGCCCCTGGCTGGAGGGAGGGCGCGGGGGTGGCGGTGGCTGGCGAGGAGGTGGCTCTGGGTGTAGGCACGTGAGCATTGGACGTGTTTGTGGATGGAGCTGCCCCGGCTCCCGTGATTGAAGGTGGCGAGCATGGGGAGGAAAGGCGGGAGGCAAGGCCGGAGGAAAAGGAAGAGGAAAAGGGAAGAGTTTTGCTCCTGCTGCTGGCACCACGTTGGGTCCGTGGCTGTGGTGCCCCGCGCGTGCCCCTGTAGCAGGGGTCTCGTTGCGTTGTGTCTGCCTCCTTGCCTGAGGTGTCTGGAGAGCAAAGTAGAAAATGTCCCCCGTAAGCAAAGGGTCTTGCCTTTGGGATGGCCTGAGCCCCTGCGGGCCTAGAGGAGAGGTGTCCAGGAGTCCTGTGGAGGTGGAGCTGTTGCAGCTGATGGAGTTGTAGAGCTCCAGTGGGAGGAGGAGGTGGAGGGTGAACTGGCTGGGGTTGTTGTGTGCCTTCGGAGAGCAAGGATGGCGTTCTGCTTGCATGAGAGCCGCTGGGGCGTGTTTTCTGCAAGCTTTTGGCGCAGGGGAAGGGCGTGTGTGGTGGTGGTGGTGGCGGCAAGGCGGTGTCGGGCTGGGAGCCGTGGTGGTATGAGGCCACGTGGTGCTGGTGGGTGCTGTGCTTGGGGCGCTGGCTGGGGCGCGACGATTTGGCGGACGGAGGGGCCGTGCCTGCAGGAGGTAGGCTGATGGTGGAGGTGCGTGGCTGGACCTTGTCCCTGTTGCCCTGGAAGAGCTGGTGCTGCAAGGTGTTTTCAAGCAGCGCAACGAGAGAGCTGTCGTGAGCAATGGGGGAAGTGGGAAGAGAAGGCGAACGCCGCCGGATCCAAGGCATAGAATCGCGTCCTGGTTTGGGTTGGGAGGGACCTTGGGAGGCCATCTGGTGCAACGGCCCAGCGATGAGCAGGGACCTCTTCAAGTGGGTGCGGTTGCTGCGAGTGCAGGGCACCCTGACCTGGAATGTTTGCGGGGCCGGGGCACCTCGCAGCTCTGCGGGCACCCCGTTGCGGTGTTTCAGCACCCTCGTGGCAAAAACTGTCAGGCTTGCATCTGGTGTGAATCTCGCCTCTATTGGTTTAAATGCGTTACCCCTTGTCCTATCGCTCCAGGCCCTACTGAGAAGTGTGCCCGCTAAGTCTGTCTTAGGAGCCCCCTTGAAGTCCTGCAAGGGCGCACTAAGGCCTGCCCGGAGCCTTCTCTTCTGGGGGCTGAGCAGCGGCGGCTCTCTCAGCCTGTCCTCGTAGGAGAGGCGTTTGGTGCCTCTGAGGATGGTGTTTGTGGCCCTGGTGTGGGGCTGCTCGGAGAGGTGCGTGGCGTGGCGTGGCGTCCTTGTCCTGAGGCCTGCAGAGCTGATGCTGAGCTGGTGTGAAGCGGGGTGGAAGGTGGAAGGTGTGGAGGAGGCGAGGGCCGTTGAGACGTTTGTGGTGACGATGGCTAAAGCCCAGCAGAGGTTTTGCAAAGAGGTTGAGGGGAGCGCGTCCTGCGGGCGCGGGATGTGCAGAGCCCTGTTGGGAGCAGGGCTGGGAGCAGGTGCTGAGTGGCGGTGTCTTCCCCCCACCCCAAAGGCTGGTTCCTGTGCTTGTGAGACGAGAGGCAGTGGCCAGCTTTTTGCAAGAGGTCTTTATTTTCTGTCGAATAAATAGGTGAATAAATAGATAAAACCCATTGTGGAAATAAATAGAGCGGGTTCTATAAATAGGGGAGGGGCCAGTGGAGGCTGAGGGTGCAGGGCCGTTCTTGCGGCGGCTCTTGCCCCGGGTGAGGGGAGGCGGGAGGACGGAGGTGGGCATGGGTGGTGGTGGGGTGTGGGGCGGTGCGGGTTGTTGTTGGTCGTTGGGCTAACGGCACATGGTGCGTGTGAGGTTGTGGAGGCGTTGGAGAGAGGCGCGAGCTTCGAGGCGGACGTGGTCCCAGGCGCAGGCGCTGTGGTTGTGGGTGCGGAGGAAGTCCTGGATGCGCCTGAAGTATTTGTTGATGCTGAGCACGAGGTTGCGGGGCCCTTGGGCTTGGAAGAGCGTGCCGTTGGCTGGCAGGCATTGCTGGAGCTGCTGGCTGTGGTGGTGGAGCTTGCTGAGGAGGCGATCCCGTGCCTGGGCGTCCCAGTGTTGGGGGGTGCTCTGGCTGCTGAGGGTGGCGAAGAGGTTGTCGAGGATGTGTCGGGCGGTGGCGGCGGCTTGCTGTGGGTGGTTGGTGTGGCGGAGGGTGTCGGGGAAGGGGAAGGGCGGCTGCTGGTGCTGGCAGGGCTGTGGCGGGCTGGGAGCCATGTCCTGGAGGCTCTTGAGGCTGTCCCAGAGGAAGGTGGCGTGGCAGGGAGGCAGGTGGTGGCAGGCGAGGGTGGTGGCGAGAGCCGTCAGGAGGAGCAGGAGCGCCGGGGCGCCGTGCGGCAGGCGGGTGTGTGGGGTTGCGGGCGCAGGCATGGTGGGGGTGTGGGCGGTGGTGGTGAGGAGCCTGGTGAGGCTCGTTGGTGGTGCGGGTGGGCACTGTGCTTGGGGTGCTGCCGGGTGCGCGGCTTTATGCGGTGCGGCGGCTTTGCCTTCCTCGCTTTCTGATTGCGGCGAGTTTCCGGCTGTGGTTTTAATTTTTGGCTGGTGGCTGTGGTGGTCTTGGGGAAGTGCGTTGGTGGGGTTGCTGGTGGTGTGTTGTGGGGATGTTGGCTGTAGTGGTTGAGCGGGGGATGCGAAAGCGCTGGGGCAGAGCCCATGGGGGTCAGGTGTGCCGGCGGGAGGCGTGTTAGGGTTTCCCTGCTGCCTGCAGGGCGAGCTGCGGTGCCTCTTTTCTGCCGCGGAAGTCTCCCTTCCTGCCCAAGGGTCTTTTCCGTCTGTCGTGCCCTGGTGCTGGTTGTGGTGTGTTTTCCTTTCACTTGTGGCTCGCCTTTGCTTTCATCTTAGCTGGCCTTTCCTTTTCGTGTTGGGAAGGGTTGTGAAGCGACGTCACTTGGCAGAGGCTGGGGAGCCCCTGGCTGGAGGGAGGGCGCGGGGGTGGCGGTGGCTGGCGAGGAGGTGGCTCTGGGTGTAGGCACGTGAGCATTGGACGTGTTTGTGGATGGAGCTGCCCCGGCTCCCGTGATTGAAGGTGGCGAGCATGGGGAGGAAAGGCGGGAGGCAAGGCCGGAGGAAAAGGAAGAGGAAAAGGGAAGAGTTTTGCTCCTGCTGCTGGCACCACGTTGGGTCCGTGGCTGTGGTGCCCCGCGCGTGCCCCTGTAGCAGGGGTCTCGTTGCGTTGTGTCTGCCTCCTTGCCTGAGGTGTCTGGAGAGCAAAGTAGAAAATGTCCCCCGTAAGCAAAGGGTCTTGCCTTTGGGATGGCCTGAGCCCCTGCGGGCCTAGAGGAGAGGTGTCCAGGAGTCCTGTGGAGGTGGAGCTGTTGCAGCTGATGGAGTTGTAGAGCTCCAGTGGGAGGAGGAGGTGGAGGGTGCACTGGCTGGGGTTGTTGTGTGCCTTCGGAGAGCAAGGATGGCGTTCTGCTTGCATGAGAGCCGCTGGGGCGTGTTTTCTGCAAGCTTTTGGCGCAGGGGAAGGGCGTGTGTGGTGGTGGTGGTGGCGGCAAGGCGGTGTCGGGCTGGGAGCCGTGGTGGTATGAGGCCACGTGGTGCTGGTGGGTGCTGTGCTTGGGGCGCTGGCTGGGGCGCGACGATTTGGCGGACGGAGGGGCCGTGCCTGCAGGAGGTAGGCTGATGGTGGAGGTGCGTGGCTGGACCTTGTCCCTGTTGCCCTGGAAGAGCTGGTGCTGCAAGGTGTTTTCAAGCAGCGCAACGAGAGAGCTGTCGTGAGCAATGGGGGAAGTGGGAAGAGAAGGCGAACGCCGCCGGATCCAAGGCATAGAATCGTGTCCTGGTTTGGGTTGGGAGGGACCTTGGGAGGCCATCTGGTGCAACGGCCCAGCGATGAGCAGGGACCTCTTCAAGTGGGTGCGGTTGCTGCGAGTGCAGGGCACCCTGACCTGGAATGTTTGCGGGGCCGGGGCACCTCGCAGCTCTGCGGGCACCCCGTTGCGGTGTTTCAGCACCCTCGTGGCAAAAACTGTCAGGCTTGCATCTGGTGTGAATCTCGCCTCTCTTGGTTTAAAGGCGCTACCCCTTGTCCTATCGCTCCAGGCCCTACTGAGAAGTGTGCCCGCTAAGTCTGTCTTAGGAGCCCCCTTGAAGTCCTGCAAGGGCGCACTAAGGCCTGCCCGGAGCCTTCTCTTCTGGGGGCTGAGCAGCGGCGGCTCTCTCAGCCTGTCCGCGTAGGAGAGGCGTTTGGTGCCTCTGAGGATGGTGTTTGTGGCCCTGGTGTGGGGCCGCTCGGACAGGTGCGTGGCGTGGCGTGGCGTCCTTGTCCTGAGGCCTGCAGAGCTGATGCTGAGCTGGTGTGAAGCGGGGTGGAAGGTGGAAGGTGTGGAGGAGGCGAGGGCCGTTGAGACGTTTGTGGTGACGATGGCTAAAGCCCGGCAGAGGTTTTGCAAAGAGGTTGAGGGGAGCGCGTCCTTGGGGAGGTGCCGGAGCGAAGAGCGGGCGCGGGATGTGCAGAGCCCTGTTGGGAGCAGGGCTGGGAGCAGGTGCTGAGTGGCGGTGTCTTCCCCCCACCCCAAAGGCTGGTTCCTGTGCTTGTGAGACGAGAGGCAGTGGCCAGCTTTTTGCAAGAGGTCTTTATTTTCTGTCGAATAAATAGGTGAATAAATAGATAAAACCCATTGTGGAAATAAATAGAGCGGGTTCTATAAATAGGGGAGGGGCCAGTGGAGGCTGAGGGTGCAGGGCCGTTCTTGCGGCGGCTCTTGCCCCGGGTGAGGGGAGGCGGGAGGACGGAGGTGGGCATGGGTGGTGGTGGGGTGTGGGGCGGTGCGGGTTGTTGTTGGTCGTTGGGCTAACGGCACATGGTGCGTGTGAGGTTGTGGAGGCGTTGGAGAGAGGCGCGAGCTTCGAGGCGGACGTGGTCCCAGGCGCAGGCGCTGTGGTTGTGGGTGCGGAGGAAGTCCTGGATGCGCCTGAAGTATTTGTTGATGCTGAGCACGAGGTTGCGGGGCCCTTGGGCTTGGAAGAGCGTGCCGTTGGCTGGCAGGCATTGCTGGAGCTGCTGGCTGTGGTGGTGGAGCTTGCTGAGGAGGCGATCCCGTGCCTGGGCGTCCCAGTGTTGGGGGGTGCTCTGGCTGCTGAGGGTGGCGAAGAGGTTGTCGAGGATGTGTCGGGCGGTGGCGGCGGCTTGCTGTGGGTGGTTGGTGTGGCGGAGGGTGTCGGGGAAGGGGAAGGGCGGCTGCTGGTGCTGGCAGGGCTGTGGCGGGCTGGGAGCCATGTCCTGGAGGCTCTTGAGGCTGTCCCAGAGGAAGGTGGCGTGGCAGGGAGGCAGGTGGTGGCAGGCGAGGGTGGTGGCGAGAGCCGTCAGGAGGAGCAGGAGCGCCGGGGCGCCGTGCGGCAGGCGGGTGTGTGGGGTTGCGGGCGCAGGCATGGTGGGGGTGTGGGCGGTGGTGGTGAGGAGCCTGGTGAGGCTCGTTGGTGGTGCGGGTGGGCGCTGTGCTTGGGGTGCTGCCGGGTGCGCGGCTTTATGCGGTGCGGCGGCTTTGCCTTCCTCGCTTTCTGATTGCGGCGAGTTTCCGGCTGTGGTTTTCATTTTTGGCTGGTGGCTGTGGTGGTCTTGGGGAAGTGCGTTGGTGGGGTTGCTGGTGGTGTGTTGTGGGGATGTTGGCTGTAGTGGTTGAGCGGGGGATGCGAAAGCGCTGGGGCAGAGCCCATGGGGGTCAGGTGTGCCGGCGGGAGGCGTGTTAGGGTTTCCCTGCTGCCTGCAGGGCGAGCTGCGGTGCCTCTTTTCTGCCGCGGAAGTCTCCCTTCCTGCCCAAGGGTCTTTTCCGTCTGTCGTGCCCTGGTGCTGGTTGTGGTGTGTTTTCCTTTCACTTGTGGCTCGCCTTTGCTTTCATCTTAGCTGGCCTTTCCTTTTCGTGTTGGGAAGGGTTGTGAAGCGACGTCACTTGGCAGAGGCTGGGGAGCCCCTGGCTGGAGGGAGGGCGCGGGGGTGGCGGTGGCTGGCGAGGAGGTGGCTCTGGGTGTAGGCACGTGAGCATTGGACGTGTTTGTGGATGGAGCTGCCCCGGCTCCCGTGATTGAAGGTGGCGAGCATGGGGAGGAAAGGCGGGAGGCAAGGCCGGAGGAAAAGGAAGAGGAAAAGGGAAGAGTTTTGCTCCTGCTGCTGGCACCACGTTGGGTCCGTGGCTGTGGTGCCCCGCGCGTGCCCCTGTAGCAGGGGTCTCGTTGCGTTGTGTCTGCCTCCTTGCCTGAGGTGTCTGGAGAGCAAAGTAGAAAATGTCCCCCGTAAGGAAAGGGTCTTGCCTTTGGGATGGCCTGAGCCCCTGCGGGCCTAGAGGAGAGGTGTCCAGGAGTCCTGTGGAGGTGGAGCTGTTGCAGCTGATGGAGTTGTAGAGCTCCAGTGGGAGGAGGAGGTGGAGGGTGAACTGGCTGGGGTTGTTGTGTGCCTTCGGAGAGCAAGGATGGCGTTCTGCTTGCATGAGAGCCGCTGGGGCGTGTTTTCTGCAAGCTTTTGGCGCAGGGGAAGGGCGTGTGTGGTGGTGGTGGTGGCGGCAAGGCGGTGTCGGGCTGGGAGCCGTGGTGGTATGAGGCCACGTGGTGCTGGTGGGTGCTGTGCTTGGGGCGCTGGCTGGGGCGCGACGATTTGGCGGACGGAGGGGCCGTGCCTGCAGGAGGTAGGCTGATGGTGGAGGTGCGTGGCTGGACCTTGTCCCTGTTGCCCTGGAAGAGCTGGTGCTGCAAGGTGTTTTCAAGCAGCGCAACGAGAGAGCTGTCGTGAGCAATGGGGGAAGTGGGAAGAGAAGGCGAACGCCGCCGGATCCAAGGCATAGAATCGCGTCCTGGTTTGGGTTGGGAGGGACCTTGGGAGGCCATCTGGTGCAACGGCCCAGCGATGAGCAGGGACCTCTTCAAGTGGGTGCGGTTGCTGCGAGTGCAGGGCACCCTGACCTGGAATGTTTGCGGGGCCGGGGCACCTCGCAGCTCTGCGGGCACCCCGTTGCGGTGTTTCAGCACCCTCGTGGCAAAAACTGTCAGGCTTGCATCTGGTGTGAATCTCGCCTCTCTTGGTTTAAAGGCGTTACCCCTTGTCCTATCGCTCCAGGCCCTACTGAGAAGTGTGCCCGCTAAGTCTGTCTTAGGAGCCCCCTTGAAGTCCTGCAAGGGCGCACTAAGGCCTGCCCGGAGCCTTCTCTTCTGGGGGCTGAGCAGCGGCGGCTCTCTCAGCCTGTCCTCGTAGGAGAGGCGTTTGGTGCCTCTGAGGATGGTGTTTGTGGCCCTGGTGTGGGGCTGCTCGGAGAGGTGCGTGGCGTGGCGTGGCGTCCTTGTCCTGAGGCCTGCAGAGCTGATGCTGAGCTGGTGTGAAGCGGGGTGGAAGGTGGAAGGTGTGGAGGAGGCGAGGGCCGTTGAGACGTTTGTGGTGACGATGGCTAAAGCCCAGCAGAGGTTTTGCAAAGAGGTTGAGGGGAGCGCGTCCTGCGGGCGCGGGATGTGCAGAGCCCTGTTGGGAGCAGGGCTGGGAGCAGGTGCTGAGTGGCGGTGTCTTCCCCCCACCCCAAAGGCTGGTTCCTGTGCTTGTGAGACGAGAGGCAGTGGCCAGCTTTTTGCAAGAGGTCTTTATTTTCTGTCGAATAAATAGGTGAATAAATAGATAAAACCCATTGTGGAAATAAATAGAGCGGGTTCTATAAATAGGGGAGGGGCCAGTGGAGGCTGAGGGTGCAGGGCCGTTCTTGCGGCGGCTCTTGCCCCGGGTGAGGGGAGGCGGGAGGACGGAGGTGGGCATGGGTGGTGGTGGGGTGTGGGGCGGTGCGGGTTGTTGTTGGTCGTTGGGCTAACGGCACATGGTGCGTGTGAGGTTGTGGAGGCGTTGGAGAGAGGCGCGAGCTTCGAGGCGGACGTGGTCCCAGGCGCAGGCGCTGTGGTTGTGGGTGCGGAGGAAGTCCTGGATGCGCCTGAAGTATTTGTTGATGCTGAGCACGAGGTTGCGGGGCCCTTGGGCTTGGAAGAGCGTGCCGTTGGCTGGCAGGCATTGCTGGAGCTGCTGGCTGTGGTGGTGGAGCTTGCTGAGGAGGCGATCCCGTGCCTGGGCGTCCCAGTGTTGGGGGGTGCTCTGGCTGCTGAGGGTGGCGAAGAGGTTGTCGAGGATGTGTCGGGCGGTGGCGGCGGCTTGCTGTGGGTGGTTGGTGTGGCGGAGGGTGTCGGGGAAGGGGAAGGGCGGCTGCTGGTGCTGGCAGGGCTGTGGCGGGCTGGGAGCCATGTCCTGGAGGCTCTTGAGGCTGTCCCAGAGGAAGGTGGCGTGGCAGGGAGGCAGGTGGTGGCAGGCGAGGGTGGTGGCGAGAGCCGTCAGGAGGAGCAGGAGCGCCGGGGCGCCGTGCGGCAGGCGGGTGTGTGGGGTTGCGGGCGCAGGCATGGTGGGGGTGTGGGCGGTGGTGGTGAGGAGCCTGGTGAGGCTCGTTGGTGGTGCGGGTGGGCACTGTGCTTGGGGTGCTGCCGGGTGCGTGGCTTTATGCGGTGCGGCGGCTTTGCCTTCCTCGCTTTCTGATTGCGGCGAGTTTCCGGCTGTGGTTTTCAGTTTTGGCTGGTGGCTGTGGTGGTCTTGGGGAAGTGCGTTGGTGGGGTTGCTGGTGGTGTGTTGTGGGGATGTTGGCTGTAGTGGTTGAGCGGGGGATGCGAAAGCGCTGGGGCAGAGCCCATGGGGGTCAGGTGTGCCGGCGGGAGGCATGTTAGGGTTTCCCTGCTGCCTGCAGGGCGAGCTGCGGTGCCTCTTTTCTGCCGCGGAAGTCTCCCTTCCTGCCCAAGGGTCTTTTCCGTCTGTCGTGCCCTGGTGCTGGTTGTGGTGTGTTTTCCTTTCACTTGTGGCTCGCCTTTGCTTTCATCTTAGCTGGCCTTTCCTTTTCGTGTTGGGAAGGGTTGTGAAGCGACGTCACTTGGCAGAGGCTGGGGAGCCCCTGGCTGGAGGGAGGGCGCGGGGGTGGCGGTGGCTGGCGAGGAGGTGGCTCTGGGTGTAGGCACGTGAGCATTGGACGTGTTTGTGGATGGAGCTGCCCCGGCTCCCGTGATTGAAGGTGGCGAGCATGGGGAGGAAAGGCGGGAGGCAAGGCCGGAGGAAAAGGAAGAGGAAAAGGGAAGAGTTTTGCTCCTGCTGCTGGCACCACGTTGGGTCCGTGGCTGTGGTGCCCCGCGCGTGCCCCTGTAGCAGGGGTCTCGTTGCGTTGTGTCTGCCTCCTTGCCTGAGGTGTCTGGAGAGCAAAGTAGAAAATGTCCCCCGTAAGCAAAGGGTCTTGCCTTTGGGATGGCCTGAGCCCCTGCGGGCCTAGAGGAGAGGTGTCCAGGAGTCCTGTGGAGGTGGAGCTGTTGCAGCTGATGGAGTTGTAGAGCTCCAGTGGGAGGAGGAGGTGGAGGGTGCACTGGCTGGGGTTGTTGTGTGCCTTCGGAGAGCAAGGATGGCGTTCTGCTTGCATGAGAGCCGCTGGGGCGTGTTTTCTGCAAGCTTTTGGCGCAGGGGAAGGGCGTGTGTGGTGGTGGTGGTGGCGGCAAGGCGGTGTCGGGCTGGGAGCCATGGTGGTATGAGGCCACGTGGTGCTGGTGGGTGCTGTGCTTGGGGCGCTGGCTGGGGCGCGACGATTTGGCGGACGGAGGGGCCGTGCCTGCAGGAGGTAGGCTGATGGTGGAGGTGCGTGGCTGGACCTTGTCCCTGTTGCCCTGGAAGAGCTGGTGCTGCAAGGTGTTTTCAAGCAGCGCAACGAGAGAGCTGTCGTGAGCAATGGGGGAAGTGGGAAGAGAAGGCGAACGCCGCCGGATCCAAGGCATAGAATCGCGTCCTGGTTTGGTTTGGGAGGGACCTTGGGAGGCCATCTGGTGCAACGGCCCAGCGATGAGCAGGGACCTCTTCAAGTGGGTGCGGTTGCTGCGAGTGCAGGGCACCCTGACCTGGAATGTTTGCGGGGCCGGGGCACCTCGCAGCTCTGCGGGCACCCCGTTGCGGTGTTTCAGCACCCTCGTGGCAAAAACTGTCAGGCTTGCATCTGGTGTGAATCTCGCCTCTCTTGGTTTAAAGGCGTTACCCCTTGTCCTATCGCTCCAGGCCCTACTGAGAAGTGTGCCCGCTAAGTCTGTCTTAGGAGCCCCCTTGAAGTCCTGCAAGGGCGCACTAAGGCCTGCCCGGAGCCTTCTCTTCTGGGGGCTGAGCAGCGGCGGCTCTCTCAGCCTGTCCTCGTAGGAGAGGCGTTTGGTGCCTCTGAGGATGGTGTTTGTGGCCCTGGTGTGGGGCTGCTCGGAGAGGTGCGTGGCGTGGCGTGGCGTCCTTGTCCTGAGGCCTGCAGAGCTGATGCTGAGCTGGTGTGAAGCGGGGTGGAAGGTGGAAGGTGTGGAGGAGGCGAGGGCCGTTGAGACGTTTGTGGTGACGATGGCTAAAGCCCAGCAGAGGTTTTGCAAAGAGGTTGAGGGGAGCGCGTCCTGCGGGCGCGGGATGTGCAGAGCCCTGTTGGGAGCAGGGCTGGGAGCAGGTGCTGAGTGGCGGTGTCTTCCCCCCACCCCAAAGGCTGGTTCCTGTGCTTGTGAGACGAGAGGCAGTGGCCAGCTTTTTGCAAGAGGTCTTTATTTTCTGTCGAATAAATAGGTGAATAAATAGATAAAACCCATTGTGGAAATAAATAGAGCGGGTTCTATAAATAGGGGAGGGGCCAGTGGAGGCTGAGGGTGCAGGGCCGTTCTTGCGGCGGCTCTTGCCCCGGGTGAGGGGAGGCGGGAGGACGGAGGTGGGCATGGGTGGTGGTGGGGTGTGGGGCGGTGCGGGTTGTTGTTGGTCGTTGGGCTAACGGCACATGGTGCGTGTGAGGTTGTGGAGGCGTTGGAGAGAGGCGCGAGCTTCGAGGCGGACGTGGTCCCAGGCGCAGGCGCTGTGGTTGTGGGTGCGGAGGAAGTCCTGGATGCGCCTGAAGTATTTGTTGATGCTGAGCACGAGGTTGCGGGGCCCTTGGGCTTGGAAGAGCGTGCCGTTGGCTGGCAGGCATTGCTGGAGCTGCTGGCTGTGGTGGTGGAGCTTGCTGAGGAGGCGATCCCGTGCCTGGGCGTCCCAGTGTTGGGGGGTGCTCTGGCTGCTGAGGGTGGCGAAGAGGTTGTCGAGGATGTGTCGGGCGGTGGCGGCGGCTTGCTGTGGGTGGTTGGTGTGGCGGAGGGTGTCGGGGAAGGGGAAGGGCGGCTGCTGGTGCTGGCAGGGCTGTGGCGGGCTGGGAGCCATGTCCTGGAGGCTCTTGAGGCTGTCCCAGAGGAAGGTGGCGTGGCAGGGAGGCAGGTGGTGGCAGGCGAGGGTGGTGGCGAGAGCCGTCAGGAGGAGCAGGAGCGCCGGGGCGCCGTGCGGCAGGCGGGTGTGTGGGGTTGCGGGCGCAGGCATGGTGGGGGTGTGGGCGGTGGTGGTGAGGAGCCTGGTGAGGCTCGTTGGTGGTGCGGGTGGGTGCTGTGCTTGGGGTGCTGCCGGGTGCGTGGCTTTATGCGGTGCGGCGGCTTTGCCTTCCTCGCTTTCTGATTGCGGCGAGTTTCCGGCTGTGGTTTTCAGTTTTGGCTGGTGGCTGTGGTGGTCTTGGGGAAGTGCGTTGGTGGGGTTGCTGGTGGTGTGTTGTGGGGATGTTGGCTGTAGTGGTTGAGCGGGGGATGCGAAAGCGCTGGGGCAGAGCCCATGGGGGTCAGGTGTGCCGGCGGGAGGCGTGTTAGGGTTTCCCTGCTGCCTGCAGGGCGAGCTGCGGTGCCTCTTTTCTGCCGCGGAAGTCTCCCTTCCTGCCCAAGGGTCTTTTCCGTCTGTCGTGCCCTGGTGCTGGTTGTGGTGTGTTTTCCTTTCACTTGTGGCTCGCCTTTGCTTTCATCTTAGCTGGCCTTTCCTTTTCGTGTTGGGAAGGGTTGTGAAGCGACGTCACTTGGCAGAGGCTGGGGAGCCCCTGGCTGGAGGGAGGGCGCGGGGGTGGCGGTGGCTGGCGAGGAGGTGGCTCTGGGTGTAGGCACGTGAGCATTGGACGTGTTTGTGGATGGAGCTGCCCCGGCTCCCGTGATTGAAGGTGGCGAGCATGGGGAGGAAAGGCGGGAGGCAAGGCCGGAGGAAAAGGAAGAGGAAAAGGGAAGAGTTTTGCTCCTGCTGCTGGCACCACGTTGGGTCCGTGGCTGTGGTGCCCCGCGCGTGCCCCTGTAGCAGGGGTCTCGTTGCGTTGTGTCTGCCTCCTTGCCTGAGGTGTCTGGAGAGCAAAGTAGAAAATGTCCCCCGTAAGCAAAGGGTCTTGCCTTTGGGATGGCCTGAGCCCCTGCGGGCCTAGAGGAGAGGTGTCCAGGAGTCCTGTGGAGGTGGAGCTGTTGCAGCTGATGGAGTTGTAGAGCTCCAGTGGGAGGAGGAGGTGGAGGGTGCACTGGCTGGGGTTGTTGTGTGCCTTCGGAGAGCAAGGATGGCGTTCTGCTTGCATGAGAGCCGCTGGGGCGTGTTTTCTGCAAGCTTTTGGCGCAGGGGAAGGGCGTGTGTGGTGGTGGTGGTGGCGGCAAGGCGGTGTCGGGCTGGGAGCCGTGGTGGTATGAGGCCACGTGGTGCTGGTGGGTGCTGTGCTTGGGGCGCTGGCTGGGGCGCGACGATTTGGCGGACGGAGGGGCCGTGCCTGCAGGAGGTAGGCTGATGGTGGAGGTGCGTGGCTGGACCTTGTCCCTGTTGCCCTGGAAGAGCTGGTGCTGCAAGGTGTTTTCAAGCAGCGCAACGAGAGAGCTGTCGTGAGCAATGGGGGAAGTGGGAAGAGAAGGCGAACGCCGCCGGATCCAAGGCATAGAATCGCGTCCTGGTTTGGGTTGGGAGGGACCTTGGGAGGCCATCTGGTGCAACGGCCCAGCGATGAGCAGGGACCTCTTCAAGTGGGTGCGGTTGCTGCGAGTGCAGGGCACCCTGACCTGGAATGTTTGCGGGGCCGGGGCACCTCGCAGCTCTGCGGGCACCCCGTTGCGGTGTTTCAGCACCCTCGTGGCAAAAACTGTCAGGCTTGCATCTGGTGTGAATCTCGCCTCTCTTGGTTTAAAGGCGCTACCCCTTGTCCTATCGCTCCAGGCCCTACTGAGAAGTGTGCCCGCTAAGTCTGTCTTAGGAGCCCCCTTGAAGTCCTGCAAGGGCGCACTAAGGCCTGCCCGGAGCCTTCTCTTCTGGGGGCTGAGCAGCGGCGGCTCTCTCAGCCTGTCCGCGTAGGAGAGGCGTTTGGTGCCTCTGAGGATGGTGTTTGTGGCCCTGGTGTGGGGCCGCTCGGACAGGTGCGTGGCGTGGCGTGGCGTCCTTGTCCTGAGGCCTGCAGAGCTGATGCTGAGCTGGTGTGAAGCGGGGTGGAAGGTGGAAGGTGTGGAGGAGGCGAGGGCCGTTGAGACGTTTGTGGTGACGATGGCTAAAGCCCGGCAGAGGTTTTGCAAAGAGGTTGAGGGGAGCGCGTCCTTGGGGAGGTGCCGGAGCGAAGAGCGGGCGCGGGATGTGCAGAGCCCTGTTGGGAGCAGGGCTGGGAGCAGGTGCTGAGTGGCGGTGTCTTCCCCCCACCCCAAAGGCTGGTTCCTGTGCTTGTGAGACGAGAGGCAGTGGCCAGCTTTTTGCAAGAGGTCTTTATTTTCTGTCGAATAAATAGGTGAATAAATAGATAAAACCCATTGTGGAAATAAATAGAGCGGGTTCTATAAATAGGGGAGGGGCCAGTGGAGGCTGAGGGTGCAGGGCCGTTCTTGCGGCGGCTCTTGCCCCGGGTGAGGGGAGGCGGGAGGACGGAGGTGGGCATGGGTGGTGGTGGGGTGTGGGGCGGTGCGGGTTGTTGTTGGTCGTTGGGCTAACGGCACATGGTGCGTGTGAGGTTGTGGAGGCGTTGGAGAGAGGCGCGAGCTTCGAGGCGGACGTGGTCCCAGGCGCAGGCGCTGTGGTTGTGGGTGCGGAGGAAGTCCTGGATGCGCCTGAAGTATTTGTTGATGCTGAGCACGAGGTTGCGGGGCCCTTGGGCTTGGAAGAGCGTGCCGTTGGCTGGCAGGCATTGCTGGAGCTGCTGGCTGTGGTGGTGGAGCTTGCTGAGGAGGCGATCCCGTGCCTGGGCGTCCCAGTGTTGGGGGGTGCTCTGGCTGCTGAGGGTGGCGAAGAGGTTGTCGAGGATGTGTCGGGCGGTGGCGGCGGCTTGCTGTGGGTGGTTGGTGTGGCGGAGGGTGTCGGGGAAGGGGAAGGGCGGCTGCTGGTGCTGGCAGGGCTGTGGCGGGCTGGGAGCCATGTCCTGGAGGCTCTTGAGGCTGTCCCAGAGGAAGGTGGCGTGGCAGGGAGGCAGGTGGTGGCAGGCGAGGGTGGTGGCGAGAGCCGTCAGGAGGAGCAGGAGCGCCGGGGCGCCGTGCGGCAGGCGGGTGTGTGGGGTTGCGGGCGCAGGCATGGTGGGGGTGTGGGCGGTGGTGGTGAGGAGCCTGGTGAGGCTCGTTGGTGGTGCGGGTGGGCGCTGTGCTTGGGGTGCTGCCGGGTGCGCGGCTTTATGCGGTGCGGCGGCTTTGCCTTCCTCGCTTTCTGATTGCGGCGAGTTTCCGGCTGTGGTTTTCATTTTTGGCTGGTGGCTGTGGTGGTCTTGGGGAAGTGCGTTGGTGGGGTTGCTGGTGGTGTGTTGTGGGGATGTTGGCTGTAGTGGTTGAGCGGGGGATGCGAAAGCGCTGGGGCAGAGCCCATGGGGGTCAGGTGTGCCGGCGGGAGGCGTGTTAGGGTTTCCCTGCTGCCTGCAGGGCGAGCTGCGGTGCCTCTTTTCTGCCGCGGAAGTCTCCCTTCCTGCCCAAGGGTCTTTTCCGTCTGTCGTGCCCTGGTGCTGGTTGTGGTGTGTTTTCCTTTCACTTGTGGCTCGCCTTTGCTTTCATCTTAGCTGGCCTTTCCTTTTCGTGTTGGGAAGGGTTGTGAAGCGACGTCACTTGGCAGAGGCTGGGGAGCCCCTGGCTGGAGGGAGGGCGCGGGGGTGGCGGTGGCTGGCGAGGAGGTGGCTCTGGGTGTAGGCACGTGAGCATTGGACGTGTTTGTGGATGGAGCTGCCCCGGCTCCCGTGATTGAAGGTGGCGAGCATGGGGAGGAAAGGCGGGAGGCAAGGCCGGAGGAAAAGGAAGAGGAAAAGGGAAGAGTTTTGCTCCTGCTGCTGGCACCACGTTGG
This sequence comes from Vanellus vanellus, assembly GCF_965231255.1. Lineage (NCBI taxonomy): Eukaryota > Metazoa > Chordata > Aves > Charadriiformes > Charadriidae > Vanellus > Vanellus vanellus. Next base: position 2,820 of record NW_028127717.1, on the reverse strand, counting down.
GTCCGTGGCTGTGGTGCCCCGCGCGTGCCCCTGTAGCAGGGGTCTCGTTGCGTTGTGTCTGCCTCCTTGCCTGAGGTGTCTGGAGAGCAAAGTAGAAAATGTCCCCCGTAAGCAAAGGGTCTTGCCTTTGGGATGGCCTGAGCCCCTGCGGGCCTAGAGGAGAGGTGTCCAGGAGTCCTGTGGAGGTGGAGCTGTTGCAGCTGATGGAGTTGTAGAGCTCCAGTGGGAGGAGGAGGTGGAGGGTGCACTGGCTGGGGTTGTTGTGTGCCTTCGGAGAGCAAGGATGGCGTTCTGCTTGCATGAGAGCCGCTGGGGCGTGTTTTCTGCAAGCTTTTGGCGCAGGGGAAGGGCGTGTGTGGTGGTGGTGGTGGCGGCAAGGCGGTGTCGGGCTGGGAGCCGTGGTGGTATGAGGCCACGTGGTGCTGGTGGGTGCTGTGCTTGGGGCGCTGGCTGGGGCGCGACGATTTGGCGGACGGAGGGGCCGTGCCTGCAGGAGGTAGGCTGATGGTGGAGGTGCGTGGCTGGACCTTGTCCCTGTTGCCCTGGAAGAGCTGGTGCTGCAAGGTGTTTTCAAGCAGCGCAACGAGAGAGCTGTCGTGAGCAATGGGGGAAGTGGGAAGAGAAGGCGAACGCCGCCGGATCCAAGGCATAGAATCGCGTCCTGGTTTGGGTTGGGAGGGACCTTGGGAGGCCATCTGGTGCAACGGCCCAGCGATGAGCAGGGACCTCTTCAAGTGGGTGCGGTTGCTGCGAGTGCAGGGCACCCTGACCTGGAATGTTTGCGGGGCCGGGGCACCTCGCAGCTCTGCGGGCACCCCGTTGCGGTGTTTCAGCACCCTCGTGGCAAAAACTGTCAGGCTTGCATCTGGTGTGAATCTCGCCTCTCTTGGTTTAAAGGCGCTACCCCTTGTCCTATCGCTCCAGGCCCTACTGAGAAGTGTGCCCGCTAAGTCTGTCTTAGGAGCCCCCTTGAAGTCCTGCAAGGGCGCACTAAGGCCTGCCCGGAGCCTTCTCTTCTGGGGGCTGAGCAGCGGCGGCTCTCTCAGCCTGTCCGCGTAGGAGAGGCGTTTGGTGCCTCTGAGGATGGTGTTTGTGGCCCTGGTGTGGGGCCGCTCGGACAGGTGCGTGGCGTGGCGTGGCGTCCTTGTCCTGAGGCCTGCAGAGCTGATGCTGAGCTGGTGTGAAGCGGGGTGGAAGGTGGAAGGTGTGGAGGAGGCGAGGGCCGTTGAGACGTTTGTGGTGACGATGGCTAAAGCCCGGCAGAGGTTTTGCAAAGAGGTTGAGGGGAGCGCGTCCTTGGGGAGGTGCCGGAGCGAAGAGCGGGCGCGGGATGTGCAGAGCCCTGTTGGGAGCAGGGCTGGGAGCAGGTGCTGAGTGGCGGTGTCTTCCCCCCACCCCAAAGGCTGGTTCCTGTGCTTGTGAGACGAGAGGCAGTGGCCAGCTTTTTGCAAGAGGTCTTTATTTTCTGTCGAATAAATAGGTGAATAAATAGATAAAACCCATTGTGGAAATAAATAGAGCGGGTTCTATAAATAGGGGAGGGGCCAGTGGAGGCTGAGGGTGCAGGGCCGTTCTTGCGGCGGCTCTTGCCCCGGGTGAGGGGAGGCGGGAGGACGGAGGTGGGCATGGGTGGTGGTGGGGTGTGGGGCGGTGCGGGTTGTTGTTGGTCGTTGGGCTAACGGCACATGGTGCGTGTGAGGTTGTGGAGGCGTTGGAGAGAGGCGCGAGCTTCGAGGCGGACGTGGTCCCAGGCGCAGGCGCTGTGGTTGTGGGTGCGGAGGAAGTCCTGGATGCGCCTGAAGTATTTGTTGATGCTGAGCACGAGGTTGCGGGGCCCTTGGGCTTGGAAGAGCGTGCCGTTGGCTGGCAGGCATTGCTGGAGCTGCTGGCTGTGGTGGTGGAGCTTGCTGAGGAGGCGATCCCGTGCCTGGGCGTCCCAGTGTTGGGGGGTGCTCTGGCTGCTGAGGGTGGCGAAGAGGTTGTCGAGGATGTGTCGGGCGGTGGCGGCGGCTTGCTGTGGGTGGTTGGTGTGGCGGAGGGTGTCGGGGAAGGGGAAGGGCGGCTGCTGGTGCTGGCAGGGCTGTGGCGGGCTGGGAGCCATGTCCTGGAGGCTCTTGAGGCTGTCCCAGAGGAAGGTGGCGTGGCAGGGAGGCAGGTGGTGGCAGGCGAGGGTGGTGGCGAGAGCCGTCAGGAGGAGCAGGAGCGCCGGGGTGCCGTGCGGCAGGCGGGTGTGTGGGGTTGCGGGCGCAGGCATGGTGGGGGTGTGGGCGGTGGTGGTGAGGAGCCTGGTGAGGCTCGTTGGTGGTGCGGGTGGGCGCTGTGCTTGGGGTGCTGCCGGGTGCGCGGCTTTATGCGGTGCGGCGGCTTTGCCTTCCTCGCTTTCTGATTGCGGCGAGTTTCCGGCTGTGGTTTTCATTTTTGGCTGGTGGCTGTGGTGGTCTTGGGGAAGTGCGTTGGTGGGGTTGCTGGTGGTGTGTTGTGGGGATGTTGGCTGTAGTGGTTGAGCGGGGGATGCGAAAGCGCTGGGGCAGAGCCCATGGGGGTCAGGTGTGCCGGCGGGAGGCGTGTTAGGGTTTCCCTGCTGCCTGCAGGGCGAGCTGCGGTGCCTCTTTTCTGCCGCGGAAGTCTCCCTTCCTGCCCAAGGGTCTTTTCCGTCTGTCGTGCCCTGGTGCTGGTTGTGGTGTGTTTTCCTTTCACTTGTGGCTCGCCTTTGCTTTCATCTTAGCTGGCCTTTCCTTTTCGTGTTGGGAAGGGTTGTGAAGCGACGTCACTTGGCAGAGGCTGGGGAGCCCCTGGCTGGAGGGAGGGCGCGGGGGTGGC
>NW_028127718.1:0-18079 GCF_965231255.1 Vanellus vanellus | reverse complement strand
GCTCCAGAGCCTGACGAAAGTGAAAAATGGCGGTTTTGAGGTTCTAGTCCACAGGAAAGCAGAGAGGTCCAAAAGGTGTGGGGCATTTGAAGGGGTTCCCGGAGGCAGTGAGGACCAGCATGACTTTTCCCCCCTGGCTCCTTTGCTGTGGGAGCAGCGGCTGGACGTTTGCGTTTTTTGCTCCGGAGTGTGCCGAGAGTGAAAAATGGCGGTTTTGAGGTTCTAGTCCACAGGAAAGCAGAGAGGTCCAAAAGGTGTGGGGCATTTGAAGGGGTTCCCGGAGGCAGTGAGGACCAGCATGACTTTTCCCCCCTGGCTCCTTTGCTGTGGGAGCAGCGGCTGGACGTTTGCGTTTTTTTGCTGCGGAGTGTGCCGAGAGTGAAAAATAGTGCTTTTGAGGTTCTAGTCCACAGGAAAGCAGAGAGGTCCAAAAGGTGTGGGGCATTTGAAGGGGTTCCCGGAGGCAGTGAGGACCAGCATGACTTTTCCCCCCTGGCTCCTTTGCTGTGGGAGCAGCGGCTGGACGTTTGCGTTTTTTGCTCCGGAGTGTGCAGAGAGTGAAAAATGGCGGTTTTGAGGTTATAGTCCACAGGAAAGCAGAGAGGTCCAAAAGGTGTGGGGCATTTGAAGGGGTTCCAGGAGGCAGTGAGGACCAACATGACTTTTCCCCCCTGGCACCTTTGCTGTGGAGCAGCCGGCTGGATGTTTGCGTTTTTTTGCTGCGGAGGGCGCCAAAAGTGAAAAAAGGTGCTTTTGAGCATAGACTCGGCAGGAAAGCAGAGAGGGCCAAATTGTGTGGGGCATTTGAAGGGGTTCCAGGAGGCAGTGAGGACCAGCATGACTTTTCCCCGCTGGCACCTTTGCTGTGGCAGCAAAAGCTGGACGTTTGTCTCTTTTGCTGCGGAGGGCGCCAAAAGAGAAAAAAGGTGCTTTTGAGGAGAGAGTGGGCAGAAAAGCAGAGAGGGCCAAATTGTGTGGGGCATTTGAAGGGGTTCCAGGAGGCAGTGAGGACCAGCATGACTTTTCCCCGCTGGCACCTTTGCTGTGGCAGCAAAAGCTGGACGTTTGTCTTTTTTGCTGCGGAGGGCGCCAAAATTGAAAAAAGGTGCTTTTGAGGAGAGAGTGGGCAGAAAAGCAGAGAGGGCCAAATTGTGTGGGGCATTTGAAGGGGTTCCAGGAGGCAGTGAGGACCAGCATGACTTTTCCCCGCTGGCACCTTTGCTGTGGCAGCAAAAGCTGGACGTTTGTCTTTTTTGCTGCGGAGGGCGCCAAAAGTGAAAAAAGGTGCTTTTGAGGAGAGAGTGGGCAGAAAAGCAGAGAGGGCCAAATTGTGTGGGGCATTTGAAGGGGTTCCAGGAGGCAGTGAGGACCAGCATGACTTTTCCCCGCTGGCACCTTTGCTGTGGCAGCAAAAGCTGGACGTTTGTCTTTTTTGCTGCGGAGGGCGCCAAAAGTGAAAAAAGGTGCTTTTGAGGATAGAGTGGGCAGGAAAGCAGAGAGGGCCAAATTGTGTGGGGCATTTGAAGGGGTTCCAGGAGGCAGTGAGGACCAGCATGACTTTTCCCGCTGGCCCCTTTGCTGTGGCAGCAAAAGCTGGACGTTTGTCTTTTTTGCTGCGGAGGGCGCCAAAAGTGAAAAAAGGTGCTTTTGAGCATAGACTCGGCAGGAAAGCAGAGAGGGCCAAATTGTGTGGGGCATTTGAAGGGGTTCCAGGAGGCAGTGAGGACCAGCATGACTTTTCCCCGCTGGCACCTTTGCTGTGGCAGCAAAAGCTGGACGTTTGTCTCTTTTGCTGCGGAGGGCGCCAAAAGAGAAAAAAGGTGCTTTTGAGGAGAGAGTGGGCAGAAAAGCAGAGAGGGCCAAATTGTGTGGGGCATTTGAAGGGGTTCCAGGAGGCAGTGAGGACCAGCATGACTTTTCCCCGCTGGCACCTTTGCTGTGGCAGCAAAAGCTGGACGTTTGTCTTTTTTGCTGCGGAGGGCGCCAAAAGTGAAAAAAGGTGCTTTTGAGGAGAGAGTGGGCAGAAAAGCAGAGAGGGCCAAATTGTGTGGGGCATTTGAAGGGGTTCCAGGAGGCAGTGAGGACCAGCATGACTTTTCCCCGCTGGCACCTTTGCTGTGGCAGCAAAAGCTGGACGTTTGTCTTTTTTGCTGCGGAGGGCGCCAAAAGTGAAAAAAGGTGCTTTTGAGGAGAGAGTGGGCAGAAAAGCAGAGAGGGCCAAATTGTGTGGGGCATTTGAAGGGGTTCCAGGAGGCAGTGAGGACCAGCATCACTTTTCCCCGCTGGCACCTTTGCTGTGGCAGCAAAAGCTGGACGTTTGTCTTTTTTGCTGCGGAGGGCGCCAAAAGTGAAAAAAGGTGCTTTTGAGGATAGAGTGGGCAGGAAAGCAGAGAGGGCCAAATTGTGTGGGGCATTTGAAGGGGTTCCAGGAGGCAGTGAGGACCAGCATGACTTTTCCCCGCTGGCACCTTTGCTGTGGCAGCAAAAGCTGGACGTTTGTCTTTTTTGCTGCGGAGGGCGCCAAAAGTGAAAAAAAGTGCTTTTGAGGATAGAGTGGGCAGGAAAGCAGAGAGGGCCAAATTGTGTGGGGCATTTGAAGGGGTTCCAGGAGGCAGTGAGGACCAGCATGGCTTTTCCCCGCTGGCACCTTTGCTGTGGCAGCAAAAGCTGGACGTTTGTCTTTTTTGCTGCAGAGGGCGCCAAAAGTGAAAAAAGGTGCTTTTGAGGATAGAGTGGGCAGGAAAGCAGAGAGGGCCAAATTGTGTGTGGCATTTGAAGGGGTTCCAGGAGGCAGTGAGGACCAGCATGACTTTTCCCCGCTGGCACCTTTGCTGTGGCAGCAAAAGCTGGACGTTTGTCTTTTTTGCTGCGGAGGGCGCCAAAAGTGAAAAAAGGTGCTTTTGAGGATAGAGTGGGCAGGAAAGCAGAGAGGGCCAAATTGTGTGGGGCATTTGAAGGGGTTCCAGGAGGCAGTGAGGACCAGCATGACTTTTCCCTGCTGGCACCTTTGCTGTGGCAGCAAAAGCTGGACGTTTGTCTTTTTTGCTGCGGAGGGCGCCAAAAGTGAAAAAAGGTGCTTTTGAGGATAGAGTGGGCAGGAAAGCAGAGAGTGCCAAATTGTGTGGGGCATTTGAAGGGGTTCCAGGAGGCAGTGAGGACCAGCATGACTTTTCCCCGCTGGCACCTTTGCTGTGGCAGCAAAAGCTGGACGTTTGTCTTTTTTGCTGCGGAGGGCGCCAAAAGTGAAAAAAAGTTCTTTTGAGGATAGATTGGGCAGGAAAGCAGAGAGGGCCAAATTGTGTGGGGCATTTGAAGGGGTTCCAGGAGGCAGTGAGGACCAGCATGACTTTTCCCCGCTGGCACCTTTGCTGTGGCAGCAAAAGCTGGACGTTTGTCTCTTTTGCTGCGGAGGGCGCCAAAAGTGAAAAAAGGTGCTTTTGAGGAGAGAGTGGGCAGAAAAGCAGAGAGGGCCAAATTGTGTGGGGCATTTGAAGGGGTTCCAGGAGGCAGTGAGGACCAGCATGACTTTTCCCCGCTGGCCCCTTTGCTGTGGCAGCAAAAGCTGGACGTTTGTCTTTTTTTGCTGCGGAGGGCGCCAAAAGTGAAAAAAGGTGCTTTTGAGGAGAGAGTGGGCAGGAAAGCAGAGAGGGCCAAATTGTGTGGGGCATTTGAAGGGGTTCCAGGAGGCAGTGAGGACCAGCATGACTTTTCCCCGCTGGCACCTTTGCTGTGGCAGCAAAAGCTGGACGTTTGTCTTTTTTGCTGCGGAGGGCGCCAAAAGTGAAAAAAGGTGCTTTTGAGGAGAGAGTGGGCAGAAAAGCAGAGAGGGCCAAATTGTGTGGGGCATTTGAAGGGGTTCCAGGAGGCAGTGAGGACCAGCATGACTTTTCCCCGCTGGCCCCTTTGCTGTGGCAGCAAAAGCTGGACGTTTGTCTTTTTTGCTGCGGAGGGCGCCAAAAGTGAAAAAAGGTGCTTTTGAGGATAGAGTGGGCAGGAAAGCAGAGAGGGCCAAATTGTGTGGGGCATTTGAAGGGGTTCCAGGAGGCAGTGAGGACCAGCATGACTTTTCCCCGCTGGCACCTTTGCTGTGGCAGCAAAAGCTGGACGTTTGTCTTTTTTGCTGCGGAGGGCGCCAAAAGTGAAAAAAAGTGCTTTTGAGGATAGAGTGGGCAGGAAAGCAGAGAGGGCCAAATTGTGTGGGGCATTTGAAGGGGTTCCAGGAGGCAGTGAGGACCAGCATGGCTTTTCCCCGCTGGCCCCTTTGCTGTGGCAGCAAAAGCTGGACGTTTGTCTTTTTTGCTGCGGAGGGCGCCAAAAGTGAAAAAAGGTGCTTTTGAGGATAGAGTCGGCAGGAAAGCAGAGAGGGCCAAATTGTGTGGGGCATTTGAAGGGTTTCCAGGAGGCAGTGAGGACCAGCATGACTTTTCCCTGCTGGCACCTTTGCTGTGGCAGCAAAAGCTGGACGTTTGTCTTTTTTGCTGCGGAGGGCGCCAAATGTGAAAAAAGGTGCTTTTGAGCATAGACTCAGCAGGAAAGCAGAGAGGGCCAAATTGTGTGGGGCATTTGAAGGGGTTCCAGGAGGCAGTGAGGACCAGCATGACTTTTCCCCGCTGGCACCTTTGCTGTGGCAGCAAAAGCTGGACGTTTGTCTTTTTTGCTGCGGAGGGCGCCAAAAGTGAAAAAAGGTGCTTTTGAGGATAGAGTGGGCAGGAAAGCAGAGAGGGCCAAATTGTGTGGGGCATTTGAAGGGGTTCAGGAGGCAGTGAGGACCAGCATGACTTTTCCCCGCTGGCACCTTTGCTGTGGCAGCAAAAGCTGGACGTTTGTCTTTTTTGCTGCGGAGGGCGCCAAAAGTGAAAAAAGGTGCTTTTGAGGATAGAGTGGGCAGGAAAGCAGAGAGGGCCAAATTGTGTGGGGCATTTGAAGGGGTTCCAGGAGGCAGTGAGGACCAGCATGACTTTTCCCCGCTGGCACCTTTGCTGTGGCAGCAAAAGCTGGACGTTTGTCTTTTTTGCTGCGGAGGGCGCCAAAAGTGAAAAAAGGTGCTTTTCAGGATAGAGTCGGCAGGAAAACAGAGAGGGCCAAATTGAGTGGGGCATTTGAAGGGTTTCCAGTAGGCAGTGAGGACCAGCATGACTTTTCCCTGCTGGCACCTTTGCTGTGGCAGCAAAAGCTGGACGTTTGTCTTTTTTGCTGTGGAGGGCGCCAAAAGTGAAAAAAGGTGCTTTTGAGCATAGACTCAGCAGGAAAGCAGAGAGGGCCAAATTGTGTGGGGCATTTGAAGGGGTTCCAGGAGGCAGTGAGGACCAGCATGACTTTTCCCCGCTGGCACCTTTGCTGTGGCAGCAAAAGCTGGACGTTTGTCTTTTTTGCTGCGGAGGGCGCCAAAAGTGAAAAAAGGTGCTTTTGAGGATAGAGTGGGCAGGAAAGCAGAGAGGGCCAAATTGTGTGGGGCATTTGAAGGGGTTCCAGGAGGCAGTGAGGACCAGCATGACTTTTCCCTGCTGGCCCCTTTGCTGTGGCAGCAAAAGCTGGACGTTTGTCTTTTTTGCTGCGGAGGGCGCCAAAAGTGATAAAAGGTGCTTTTGAGGATAGAGTGGGCAGGAAAGCAGAGAGGGCCAAATTGTGTGGGGCATTTGAAGGGGTTCCAGGAGGCAGTGAGGACCAGCATGACTTTTCCCCGCTGGCACCTTTGCTGTGGCAGCAAAAGCTGGACGTTTGTCTCTTTTGCTGCGGAGGGCGCCAAAAGTGAAAAAAGGTGCTTTTGAGGATAGAGTGGGCAGGAAAGCAGAGAGGGCCAAATTGTGTGGGGCATTTGAAGGGGTTCCAGGAGGCAGTGAGGACCAGCATGACTTTTACCCGCTGGCACCTTTGCTGTAACAGCAAAAGCTGGACGTTTGTCTTTTTTGCTTCGGAGGGCGCCAAAAGTGAAAAAAGGTGCTTTTGAGGATAGAGTGGGCAGGAAAGCAGAGAGGGCCAAATTGTGTGGGGCATTTGAAGGGGTTCCAGGAGGCAGTGAGGACCAGCATGACTTTTCCCCGCTGGCACCTTTGCTGTGGCAGCAAAAGCTGGACGTTTGTCTTTTTTGCTGCGGAGGGCGCCAAAAGTGAAAAAGGTGCTTTTCAGGATAGAGTCGGCAGGAAAACAGAGAGGGCCAAATTGAGTGGGGCATTTGAAGGGTTTCCAGGAGGCAGTGAGGACCAGCATGACTTTTCCCTGCTGGCACCTTTGCTGTGGCAGCAAAAGCTGGACGTTTGTCTTTTTTGCTGTGGAGGGCGCCAAATGTGAAAAAAGGTGCTTTTGAGCATAGACTCAGCAGGAAAGCAGAGAGGGCCAAATTGTGTGGGGGCATTTGAAGGGGTTCCAGGAGGCAGTGAGGACCAGCATGACTTTTCCCTGCTGGCCCCTTTGCTGTGGCAGCAAAAGCTGGACGTTTGTCTTTTTTTGCTGCGGAGGGCGCCAAAAGTGAAAAAAGATGCTTTTGAGGATAGAGTGGGCAGGAAAGCAGAGAGTGCCAAATTGTGTGGGGCATTTGAAGGGTTTCCAGGAGGCAGTGAGGACCAGCATGACTTTTCCCTGCTGGCACCTTTGCTGTGGCAGCAAAAGCTGGACGTTTGTCTGTTTTTGCTGCGGAGGGCGCCAAAAGTGAAAAAAGGTGCTTTTGAGGATAGAGTGGGCAGGAAAGCAGAGAGGGCCAAATTGTGTGGGGCATTTGAAGGGGTTCCAGGAGGCAGTGAGGACCAGCATGACTTTTCCCCGCTGGCACCTTTGCTGTGGCAGCAAAAGCTGGACGTTTGTCTTTTTTGCTGCGGAGGGCGCCAAAAGTGAAAAAAGGTGCTTTTGAGGATAGAGTCGGCAGGAAAGCAGAGAGGGCCAAATTGTGTGGGGCATTTGAAGGGGTTCCAGGAGGCAGTGAGAACCAGCATGACTTTTCCCCCGCTGGCACCTTTGCTGTGGCAGCAAAAGCTGGACGTTTGTCTTTTTTGCTGCGGAGGGCGCCAAAAGTGAAAAAGGTGCTTTTGAGCATAGACTCGGCAGGAAAGCAGAGAGGGCCAAATTGTGTGGGGCATTTGAAGGGTTTCCAGGAGGCAGTGAGGACCAGCATGACTTTTCCCCGCTGGCATTTTTGCTGTGGCAGCAAAAGCTGGACGTTTGTCTGTTTTGCTGCGGAGGGCGCCAAAAGTGAAAAAAGGTGCTTTTGAGGATAGAGTGGGCAGGAAAGCAGAGAGGGCCAAATTGTGTGGGGCATTTGAAGGGGTTCCAGGAGGCAGTGAGGACCAGCATGACTTTTCCCCGCTGGCACCTTTGCTGTGGCAGCAAAAGCTGGACGTTTGTCTTTTTTGCTGCGGAGGGCGCCAAAAGTGAAAAAAGGTGCTTTTGAGGATAGAGTCGGCAGGAAAGCAGAGAGGGCCAAATTGTGTGGGGCATTGAAGGGGTTCCAGGAGGCAGTGAGAACCAGCATGACTTTTCCCCGCTGGCACCTTTGCTGTGGCAGCAAAAGCTGGACGTTTGTCTTTTTTGCTGCGGAGGGCGCCAAAAGTGAAAAAAGGTGCTTTTGAGCATAGACTCGGCAGGAAAGCAGAGAGGGCCAAATTGTGTGGGGCATTTGAAGGGGTTCCAGGAGGCAGTGAGGACCAGCATGACTTTTCCCCGCTGGCATTTTTGCTGTGGCAGCAAAAGCTGGACGTTTGTCTCTTTTGCTGCGGAGGGCGCCAAAAGTGAAAAAAATGTGCTTTTGAGGAGAGAGTGGGCAGAAAAGCAGAGAGGGCCAAATTGTGTGGGGCATTTGAAGGGGTTCCAGGAGGCAGTGAGGACCAGCATGACTTTTCCCCGCTGGCACCTTTGCTGTGGCAGCAAAAGCTGGACGTTTGTCTTTTTTGCTGCGGAGGGCGCCAAAAGTGAAAAAAGGTGCTTTTGAGGATAGAGTGGGCAGGAAAGCAGAGAGGGCCAAATTGTGTGGGGCATTTGAAGGGGTTCCAGGAGGCAGTGAGGACCAGCATGACTTTTCCCCGCTGGCACCTTTGCTGTGGCAGCAAAAGCTGGACGTTTGTCTTTTTTGCTGCGGAGGGCGCCAAAAGTGAAAAAAGGTGCTTTTGAGGATAGAGTGGGCAGGAAAGCAGAGAGGGCCAAATTGTGTGGGGCATTTGAAGGGGTTCCAGGAGGCAGTGAGGACCAGCATGACTTTTCCCCGCTGGCACCTTTGCTGTGGCAGCAAAAGCTGGACGTTTGTCTTTTTTGCTGCGGAGGGCGCCAAAAGTGAAAAAAAGTGCTTTTGAGGATAGAGTGGGCAGGAAAGCAGAGAGGGCCAAATTGTGTGGGGCATTTGAAGGGGTTCCAGGAGGCAGTGAGGACCAGCATGGCTTTTCCCCGCTGGCCCCTTTGCTGTGGCAGCAAAAGCTGGACGTTTGTCTTTTTTGCTGCGGAGGGCGCCAAAAGTGAAAAAAGGTGCTTTTGAGCATAGACTCGGCAGGAAAGCAGAGAGGGCCAAATTGTGTGGGGCATTTGAAGGGGTTCCAGGAGGCAGTGAGGACCAGCATGGCTTTTCCCCGCTGGCCCCTTTGCTGTGGCAGCAAAAGCTGGACGTTTGTCTTTTTTGCTGCGGAGGGCGCCAAAAGTGAAAAAAGGTGCTTTTGAGCATAGACTCGGCAGGAAAGCAGAGAGGGCCAAATTGTGTGGGGCATTTGAAGGGTTTCCAGGAGGCAGTGAGGACCAGCATGACTTTTCCCTGCTGGCACCTTTGCTGTGGCAGCAAAAGCTGGACGTTTGTCTTTTTTGCTGTGGAGGGCGCCAAATGTGAAAAAAGGTGCTTTTGAGCATAGACTCGGCAGGAAAGCAGAGAGGGCCAAATTGTGTGGGGCATTTGAAGGGGTTCCAGGAGGCAGTGAGGACCAGCATGACTTTTACCCGCTGGCACCTTTGCTGTGGCAGCAAAAGCTGGACGTTTGTCTTTTTGCTGCAGAGGCGCCAAAAGTGAAAAAAGGTGCTTTTGAGGATAGAGTGGGCAGGAAAGCAGAGAGGGCCAAATTGTGTGGGGCATTTGAAGGGGTTCCAGGAGGCAGTGAGGACCAGCATGACTTTTCCCCGCTGGCACCTTTGCTGTGGCAGCAAAAGCTGGACGTTTGTCTTTTTTGCTGCGGAGGGCGCCAAAAGTGAAAAAAGGTGCTTTTGAGGATAGAGTGGGCAGGAAAGCAGAGAGGGCCAAATTGTGTGGGGCATTTGAAGGGGTCCAGGAGGCAGTGAGGACCAGCATGACTTTTCCCCGCTGGCCCCTTTGCTGTGGCAGCAAAAGCTGGACGTTTGTCTTTTTTGCTGCGGAGGGCGCCAAAAGTGAAAAAAGGTGCTTTGAGGATAGAGTGGGCAGGAAAGCAGAGAGGGCCAAATTGTGTGGGGCATTTGAAGGGGTTCCAGGAGGCAGTGAGGACCAGCATGACTTTTCCCCGCTGGCACCTTTGCTGTGGCAGCAAAAGCTGGACGTTTGTCTTTTTTGCTGCGGAGGGCGCCAAAAGTGAAAAAAAGTGCTTTTGAGGATAGAGTGGGCAGGAAAGCAGAGAGGGCCAAATTGTGTGGGGCATTTGAAGGGGTTCCAGGAGGCAGTGAGGACCAGCATGACTTTTCCCCGCTGGCCCCTTTGCTGTGGCAGCAAAAGCTGGACGTTTGTCTTTTTTGCTGCGGAGGGCGCCAAAAGTGAAAAAAGGTGCTTTTGAGGATAGAGTGGGCAGGAAAGCAGAGAGGGCCAAATTGTGTGGGGCATTTGAAGGGGTTCCAGGAGGCAGTGAGGACCAGCATGACTTTTCCCCGCTGGCACCTTTGCTGTGGCAGCAAAAGCTGGACGTTTGTCTTTTTTGCTGCGGAGGGCGCCAAAAGTGAAAAAAGGTGCTTTTGAGGATAGAGTGGGCAGGAAAGCAGAGAGGGCCAAATTGTGTGGGGCATTTGAAGGGGTTCCAGGAGGCAGTGAGGACCAGCATGACTTTTCCCGCTGGCACCTTTGCTGTGGCAGCAAAAGCTGGACGTTTGTCTTTTTGCTGCGGAGGGCGCCAAAAGTGAAAAAAGGTGCTTTTGAGGATAGAGTGGGCAGGAAAGCAGAGAGGGCCAAATTGTGTGGGGCATTTGAAGGGGTTCCAGGAGGCAGTGAGGACCAGCATGACTTTTCCCCGCTGGCACCTTTGCTGTGGCAGCAAAAGCTGGACGTTTGTCTTTTTTGCTGCGGAGGGCGCCAAAAGTGAAAAAAGGTGCTTTTGAGGATAGAGTGGGCAGGAAAACAGAGAGGGCCAAATTGTGTGGGGCATTTGAAGGGGTTCCAGGAGGCAGTGAGGACCAGCATGACTTTTCCCCGCTGGCACCTTTGCTGTGGCAGCAAAAGCTGGACGTTTGTCTTTTTTTGCAGCGGAGGGCGCCAAAAGTGAAAAAAGGTGCTTTTCAGGATAGAGTCGGCAGGAAAACAGAGAGGGCCAAATTGAGTGGGGCATTTGAAGGGTTTCCAGGAGGCAGTGAGGACCAGCATGACTTTTCCCTGCTGGCACCTTTGCTGTGGCAGCAAAAGCTGGACGTTTGTCTTTTTTGCTGTGGAGGGCGCCAAATGTGAAAAAAGGTGCTTTTGAGCATAGACTCAGCAGGAAAGCAGAGAGGGCCAAATTGTGTGGGGCATTTGAAGGGGTTCCAGGAGGCAGTGAGGACCAGCATGACTTTTCCCTGCTGGCCCCTTTGCTGTGGCAGCAAAAGCTGGACGTTTGTGTTTTTTGCTGCGGAGGGCGCCAAAAGTGAAAAAATGTGCTTTTGAGGATAGAGTGGGCAGGAAAGCAGAGAGGGCCAAATTGTGTGGGGCATTTGAAGGGGTTCCAGGAGGCAGTGAGGACCAGCATGACTTTTCCCCGCTGGCACCTTTGCTGTGGCAGCAAAAGCTGGACGTTTGTCTGTTTGCTGCGGAGAGCGCCAAAAGTGAAAAAATGTGCTTTGAGCATAGACTCGGCAGGAAAGCAGAGAGGGCCAAATTGTGTGGGGCATTTGAAGGGGTTCCAGGAGGCAGTGAGGACCAGCATGACTTTTCCCCGCTGGCACCTTTGCTGTGGCAGCAAAAGCTGGACGTTTGTCTCTTTTGCTGCGGAGGGCGCCAAAAGTGAAAAAAGGTGCTTTTGAGGAGAGAGTGGGCAGAAAAGCAGAGAGGGCCAAATTGTGTGGGGCATTTGAAGGGGTTCCAGGAGGCAGTGAGGACCAGCATGACTTTTCCCCGCTGGCACCTTTGCTGTGGCAGCAAAAGCTGGGACGTTTGTCTTTTTTGCTGCGGAGGGCGCCAAAAGTGAAAAAAGGTTCTTTTGAGGAGAGAGTGGGCAGAAAAGCAGAGAGGGCCAAATTGTGTGGGGCATTTGAAGGGGTTCCAGGAGGCAGTGAGGGACCAGCATGACTTTTCCCCGCTGGCACCTTTGCTGTGGCAGCAAAAGCTGGACGTTTGTCTTTTTTGCTGCGGAGGGCGCCAAAAGTGAAAAAAGGTGCTTTTGAGGAGAGAGTGGGCAGAAAAGCAGAGAGGGCCAAATTGTGTGGGGCATTTGAGGTTCCAGGAGGCAGTGAGGACCAGCATGACTTTTCCCCGCTGGCACCTTTGCTGTGGCAGCAAAAGCTGGACGTTTGTCTTTTTTGCTGCGGAGGGCGCCAAAAGTGAAAAAAGGTGCTTTTGAGGATAGAGTGGGCAGGAAAGCAGAGAGGGCCAAATTGTGTGGGGCATTTGAAGGGGTTCCAGGAGGCAGTGAGGACCAGCATGACTTTTCCCCGCTGGCACCTTTGCTGTGGCAGCAAAAGCTGGACGTTTGTCTTTTTTGCTGCGGAGGGCGCCAAAAGTGAAAAAAGGTGCTTTTGAGGATAGAGTGGGCAGGAAAGCAGAGAGGGCCAAATTGAGTGGGGCATTTGAAGGGGTTCCAGGAGGCAGTGAGGACCAGCATGGCTTTTCCCCCGCTGGCCCCTTTGCTGTGGCAGCAAAAGCTGGACGTTTGTCTTTTTTGCTGCGGAGGGCGCCAAAAGTGAAAAAAGGTGCTTTTGAGGATAGAGTGGGCAGGAAAGCAGAGAGGGCCAAATTGTGTGGGGCATTTGAAGGGTTTCCAGGAGGCAGTGAGGACCAGCATGACTTTTCCCTGCTGGCACCTTTGCTGTGGCAGCAAAAGCTGGACGTTTGTCTTTTTTGCTGTGGAGGGCGCCAAATGTGAAAAAAGGTGCTTTTGAGCATAGACTCAGCAGGAAAGCAGAGAGGGCCAAATTGTGTGGGGCATTTGAAGGGGTTCCAGGAGGCAGTGAGGACCAGCATGACTTTTCCCCGCTGGCACCTTTGCTGTGGCAGCAAAAGCTGGACGTTTGTCTTTTTTGCTGCGGAGGGCGCCAAAAGTGAAAAAAGGTGCTTTTGAGGATAGAGTGGGCAGGAAAGCAGAGAGGGCCAAATTGTGTGGGGCATTTGAAGGGGTTCCAGGAGGCAGTGAGGACCAGCATGACTTTTCCCTGCTGGCACCTTTGCTGTGGCAGCAAAAGCTGGACGTTTGTCTTTTTTGCTGCGGAGGGCGCCAAAAGTGAAAAAAGGTGCTTTTTGAGGATAGAGTGGGCAGGAAAGCAGAGAGTGCCAAATTGTGTGGGGCATTTGAAGGGTTCCAGGAGGCAGTGAGGACCAGCATGACTTTTCCCCGCTGGCACCTTTGCTGTGGCAGCAAAAGCTGGACGTTTGTCTTTTTTGCTGCAGAGGGCGCCAAAAGTGAAAAAAAAAGTTCTTTTGAGGATAGATTGGGCAGGAAAGCAGAGAGGGCCAAATTGTGTGGGGCATTTGAAGGGGTTCCAGGAGGCAGTGAGGACCAGCATGACTTTTCCCCGCTGGCACCTTTGCTGTGGCAGCAAAAGCTGGACGTTTGTCTTTTTTGCTGCGGAGGGCGCCAAAAGTGAAAAAAGGTGCTTTTGAGGATAGAGTGGGCAGGAAGCAGAGAGGGCCAAATTGTGTGGGGCATTTGAAGGGGTTCCAGGAGGCAGTGAGGACCAGCATGACTTTTCCCCGCTGGCACCTTTGCTGTGGCAGCAAAAGCTGGACGTTTGTCTTTTTTGCTGCGGAGGGCGCCAAAAGTGAAAAAAGGTGCTTTTCAGGATAGAGTCGGCAGGAAAACAGAGAGGGCCAAATTGAATGGGGCATTTGAAGGGTTTCCAGTAGGCAGTGAGGACCAGCATGACTTTTCCCCGCTGGCACCTTTGCTGTGGCAGCAAAAGCTGGACGTTTGTCTTTTTTGCTGTGGAGGGCGCCAAAATTGAAAAAAGGTGCTTTTGAGCATAGACTCAGCAGGAAAGCAGAGAGGGCCGAATTGTGTGGGGCATTTGAAGGGGTTCCAGGAGGCAGTGAGGACCAGCATGACTTTTTCCCGCTGGCACCTTTGCTGTGGCAGCAAAAGCTGGACGTTTGTCTTTTTTGCTGCGGAGGGCGCCAAAAGTGAAAAAAGGTGCTTTTGAGGATAGAGTGGGCAGGAAAGCAGAGAGGGCCAAATTGTGTGGGGCATTTGAAGGGGTTCCAGGAGGCAGTGAGGACCAGCATGACTTTTCCCTGCTGGCCCCTTTGCTGTGGCAGCAAAAGCTGGACGTTTGTCTTTTTTGCTGCGGAGGGCGCCAAAAGTGAAAAAAAGGTGCTTTTGAGGATAGAGTGGGCAGGAAAGCAGAGAGTGCCAAATTGTGTGGGGCATTTGAAGGGGTTCCAGGAGGCAGTGAGGACCAGCATGACTTTTCCCCGCTGGCACCTTTGCTGTGGCAGCAAAAGCTGGACGTTTGTCTTTTTTGCTGCTGAGGGCACCAAAAGTGAAAAAAGGTGCTTTTGAGGATAGAGTGGGCAGGAAAGCAGAGAGGGCCAAATTGAGTGGGGCATTTGAAGGGGTTCCAGGAGGCAGTGAGGACCAGCATGACTTTTCCCCGCTGGCACCTTTGCTGTGGCAGCAAAAGCTGGACGTTTGTCTTTTTTTGCTGTGGAGGGCGCCAAAAGTGAAAAAAAGTGCTTTTGAGGATAGAGTGGGCAGGAAAGCAGAGAGGGCCAAATTGTGTGGGGCATTTGAAGGGGTTCCAGGAGGCAGTGAGGACCAGCATGACTTTTCCCGCTGGCACCTTTGCTGTGGCAGCAAAAGCTGGACGTTTGTCTTTTTTGCTGCGGAGGGCGCCAAAAGTGAAAAAAGGTGCTTTTGAGGATAGAGTGGGCAGGAAAGCAGAGAGGGCCAAATTGTGTGGGGCATTTGAAGGGGTTCCAGGAGGCAGTGAGGACCAGCATGACTTTTCCCCCGCTGGCACCTTTGCTGTGGCAGCAAAAGCTGGACGTTTGTCTTTTTTGCTGCGGAGGGCGCCAAAAGTGAAAAAATGTGCTTTTGAGGATAGAGTGGGCAGGAAAGCAGAGAGGGCCAAATTGTGTGGGGCATTTGAAGGGGTTCCAGGAGGCAGTGAGGACCAGCATGACTTTTCCCCGCTGGCACCTTTGCTGTGGCAGCAAAAGCTGGACGTTTGTCTTTTTTGCTGCGGAGGGCGCCAAAAGTGAAAAAATGTGCTTTTGAGGATAGAGTGGGCAGGAAAGCAGAGAGGGCCAAATTGTGTGGGGCATTTGAAGGGGTTCCAGGAGGCAGTGAGGACCAGCATGACTTTTCCCCGCTGGCACCTTTGGCTGTGGCAGCAAAAGCTGGACGTTTGTCTTTTTTGCTGCGGAGGGCGCCAAAAGTGAAAAAAGGTGCTTTTGAGGATAGAGTGGGCAGGAAAGCAGAGAGGGCCAAATTGTGTGGGGGCATTTGAAGGGGTTCCAGGAGGCAGTGAGGACCAGCATGACTTTTCCCCGCTGGCACCTTTGCTGTGGCAGCAAAAGCTGGACGTTTGTCTTTTTTGCTGCGGAGGGCGCCTAAAGTGAAAAAAAGTGCTTTTGAGGATAGAGTGGGCAGGAGAGCAGAGAGTGCCAAATTGTGTGGGGCATTTGAAGGGGTTCCAGGAGGCAGTGAGGACCAGCATGACTTTTCCCCGCTGGCCCCTTTGCTGTGGCAGCAAAAGCTGGACGTTTGTCTTTTTTGCTGCGGAGGGCGCCAAAAGTGAAAAAAGGTGCTTTTGAGGATAGAGTGGGCAGGAAAGCAGAGAGGGCCAAATTGTGTGGGACATTTGAAGGGGTTCCAGGAGGCAGTGAGGACCAGCATGACTTTTCCCCGCTGGCACCTTTGCTGTGGCAGCAAAAGCTGGAACGTTTGTCTTTTTTGCTGCGGAGGGCGCCAAAAGTGAAAAAAGGTGCTTTTCAGGATAGAGTCGGCAGAAAACAGAGAGGGCCAAATTGAGTGGGGCATTTGAAGGGTTTCCAGTAGGCAGTGAGGACCAGCATGACTTTTCCCTGCTGGCACCTTTGCTGTGGCAGCAAAAGCTGGACGTTTGTCTTTTTTGCTGCGGAGGGCGCCAAAAGTGAAAAAAGGTGCTTTTGAGCATAGACTCAGCAGGAAAGCAGAGAGGGCCAAATTGTGTGGGGCATTTGAAGGGGTTCCAGGAGGCAGTGAGGACCAGCATGACTTTTCCCGCTGGCACCTTTGCTGTGGCAGCAAAAGCTGGACGTTTGTCTTTTTTGCTGCGGAGGGCGCCAAAAGTGAAAAAAGGTGCTTTTGAGGATAGAGTGGGCAGGAAAGCAGAGAGGGCCAAATTGTGTGGGGCATTTGAAGGGGTTCCAGGAGGCAGTGAGGACCAGCATGACTTTTCCCTGCTGGCCCCTTTGCTGTGGCAGCAAAAGCTGGACGTTTGTCTTTTTTGCTGCGGAGGGCGCCAAAAGTGAAAAAAAGGTGCTTTTGAGGATAGAGTGGGCAGGAAAGCAGAGAGTGCCAAATTGTGTGGGGCATTTGAAGGGGTTCCAGGAGGCAGTGAGGACCAGCATGACTTTTCCCCGCTGGCACCTTTGCTGTGGCAGCAAAAGCTGGACGTTGGTCTTTTTGCTGCGGAGGGCACCAAAGTGAAAAAAGGTGCTTTTGAGGATAGAGTGGGCAGGAAAGCAGAGAGGGCCAAATTGTGTGGGGCATTTGAAGGGGTTCCAGGAGGCAGTGAGGACCAGCATGACTTTTCCCCGCTGGCACCTTTGCTGTGGCAGCAAAAGCTGGACGTTTGTCTTATTTGCTGCGGAGGGCGCCAAAAGTGGAAAAAAGGTGCTTTTGAGGATAGAGTGGGCAGGAAGCAGAGAGGGCCAAATTGTGTGGGGCATTTGAAGGGGTTCCAGGAGGCAGTGAGGACCAGCATGACTTTTCCCGCTGGCACCTTTGCTGTGGCAGCAAAAGCTGGACGTTTGTCTTTTTTGCTGCGGAGGGCGCCAAAAGTGAAAAAAGGTGCTTTTGAGGATAGAGTGGGCAGGAAAGCAGAGAGGGCCAAATTGTGTGGGGCATTTGAAGGGGTTCCAGGAGGCAGTGAGGACCAGCATGACTTTTCCCCGCTGGCACCTTTGCTGTGGCAGCAAAAGCTGGACGTTTGTCTTTTTGCTGCGGAGGGCGCCAAAAGTGAAAAAAAGTGCTTTTCAGGATAGAGTCGGCAGGAAAACAGAGAGGGCCAAATTGAGTGGGGCATTTGAAGGGTTTCCAGTAGGCAGTGAGGACCAGCATGACTTTTCCCTGCTGGCACCTTTGCTGTGGCAGCAAAAGCTGGACGTTTGTCTTTTTTGCTGCGGAGGGCGCCAAAAGTGAAAAAAGGTGCTTTTGAGCATAGACTCAGCAGGAAAAGCAGAGAGGGCCAAAATTGTGTGGGGCATTTGAAGGGGTTCCAGGAGGCAGTGAGGACCAGCATGACTTTTTCCCGCTGGCACCTTTGCTGTGGCAGCAAAAGCTGGACGTTTGTCTTTTTTGCTGCGGAGGGCGCCAAAAGTGAAAAAAGGTGCTTTTGAGGATAGAGTGGGCAGGGAAAGCAGAGAGGGCCAAATTGTGTGGGGCATTTGAAGGGGTTCCAGGAGGCAGTGAGGACCAGCATGACTTTTCCCTGCTGGCCCCTTTGCTGTGGCAGCAAAAGCTGGACGTTTGTCTTTTTTGCTGCGGAGGGCGCCAAAAGTGAAAAAAAAGGTGCTTTTGAGGATAGAGTGGGCAGGAAAGCAGAGAGTGCCAAATTGTGTGGGGCATTTGAAGGGGTTCCAGGAGGCAGTGAGGACCAGCATGACTTTTCCCCGCTGGCACCTTTGCTGTGGCAGCAAAAGCTGGACGTTGGTCTTTTTTGCTGCGGAGGGCACCAAAAGTGAAAAAAGGTGCTTTTGAGGATAGAGTGGGCAGGAAAGCAGAGAGGGCCAAATTGTGTGGGGCATTTGAAGGGGTTCCAGGAGGCAGTGAGGACCAGCATGACTTTTCCCCGCTGGCACCTTTGCTGTGGCAGCAAAAGCTGGACGTTTGTCTTATTTGCTGCGGAGGGCGCCAAAAGTGAAAAAAGGTGCTTTTGAGGATAGAGTGGGCAGGAAAGCAGAGAGGCCAAATTGTGTGGGGCATTTGAAGGGGTTCCAGAGGCAGTGAGGACCAGCATGACTTTTCCCCGCTGGCACCTTTGCTGTGGCAGCAAAAGCTGGACGTTTGTCTTTTTTGCTGCGGAGGGCGCCAAAAGTGAAAAAAGGTGCTTTTGAGGATAGAGTGGGCAGGAAAGCAGAGAGGCCAAATTGTGTGGGGCATTTGAAGGGGTTCCAGGAGGCAGTGAGGACCAGCATGACTTTTCCCCGCTGGCACCTTTGCTGTGGCAGCAAAAGCTGGACGTTTGTCTTTTTTGCTGCGGAGGCGCCAAAAGTGAAAAAAAGTGCTTTTGAGGATAGAGTGGGCAGGAAAGCAGAGAGGGCCAAATTGTGTGGGGCATTTGAAGGGGTTCCAGGAGGCAGTGAGGACCAGCATGACTTTTCCCCGCTGGCCCCTTTGCTGTGGCAGCAAAAGCTGGACGTTTGTCTTTTTTGCTGCGGAGGGGCGCCAAAAGTGAAAAAAGGTGCTTTTGAGGATAGAGTGGGCAGGAAAGCAGAGAGGGCCAAATTGTGTGGGGCATTTGAAGGGGTTCCAGGAGGCAGTGAGGACCAGCATGACTTTTCCCCGCTGGCACCTTTGCTGTGGCAGCAAAAGCACTTTGGCCCACCCCCCCC